>NC_143160.1:20481702-20564399 GCF_041381405.1 Jatropha curcas | reverse complement strand
TGGTCCCGGAATATTTTTTGGAGGTCCGAAACTCTGGAAAAGCCTCCGGAACGTAAAACTAGAAAGTGAGCCGGCCGCTGCGGCGGCGGCGGCCCCCCTTCACGGCGGCGGTAGCCGCTATCGCCGGCAGCGGCAGCCGCCGGCCGCAGCGGCTGTGGCCGCCCTCACCGGCAGTGGCCGCCGGACAGGCCGCCAGACACGGCGGCTAGATCAGCCGCCGGGCTCAGGCGGCCCGGCCGCCGAGATCCGGTGGCCCAGCCACCGAAACAGTCCGTTTGGCCTATAAATACAGCCCCGGTGTGACCTTTCAACTCACTCAGTCTGTGTTGACGGACACTCCTTCTCCCTTACGCTCCTTGCGATTCTTTACTGCTTTTTTGCATTTTTATTTAGCTTTATTATTTTCTTGCTTTGTTATTTGGTCATTTAAAATTAAATTAATTAATATTTCCTTAACGAGGAGCTTAACCTGGAGTTAAGAAGTGGCCGTCGATTAAATCAGGTATATGAACTAAACTCTGCCTATTTAGTTTTAGCATTTCATACATTCTTCTCTTCTACTCCTAATAATTCTATAACTGCATAAATGCATTCATGACATCTTTAGGCAAATAAACTGCCTCAAATAAATAAGTTTAGGCTAAATGCCCGGTTAATAAATAATCGTGGTATTAAAGCCTAAATCCGACAATATTGGCTTAAAATACCTAGTTAATTAATAACTATGGTATAATTGCCTTTATTTCGAACAAATCCGGCTTAAGTCCAATTAAGCAATAATTGTGGCTAAAAAGCTTTAATTAAACACGTTTTCTTGGCAATAAATTGCCTACATTATAAATCAATTAATCACTTTTGGCAAACAAATTGTCTATAAGTGAGATTGATCCTTTTTTTGAGCGACAAATCGCTTAAATCACAATTTTGTGGCTAAAAGCCTTCAATTAATCACTTCTGGCAAATAAATTGCCTTAAATCAACCAATTTTGGCGACAATCGCCCAATCATCAATTTTTTGGCAATAAATTGCCTAAATTAATGTTTTGGCTTTAAAGTCTTCAAATAAATCAAACTTTGGCGACAATCGCCTAATTCACATCAAATTTTGGCAACAATTGCTTAAATTAAATCTTCTTGGCTAAAAGCCATTAAAATCAACATTTTTGGCATCAAATGCCTAAAACAATCAATCTTTGGCAAAATGCCCAAAATGCACAAAGCATACACACACTCATGCATAAAGCATCCCCATTCAAAGCCCTTCAAAGAAGGCCTATCGAACTACGTCGACTTTGATCTTCCATTCAAACGGAAGTACGTAGGCACGTTTGGGATTTAACCCCGAGCGGCAAGTCAAAATCACATTTCATTGGTCCAAATCACATTAATCACCCTGCAAAGCATTCATTCATGGTTAGTTCATCAGCATGACATAGTCTCGGGATCCACCTCGGGTTCGTAGACCATGCTTTAACATTGGGTTAATTAATCTAATAATTAGGTTAATTAAAAATTGGAGTCACTTAGGGTTTTTTCCTAGTTTACCCTAAAATAATTAAACAAGGTGGCGACTCACACATTCACGTGCATTTCTTCTCTTAGTCACATGCATTCATATGCCTATGATATTTCGGGGGAGGGGTTCACAGGTACTGTTTGAAGTCTTGCGTACCCTTTGCTGGATCCTTTCGATGATTACCCTTCAAAACTTCCCCTTTAATGGTGCTTCTTAGGATGCCCCCAACTTTGATTTATGCAGAGCAAATGAATGCATTTTTCTTTGCCAATTATCTTTTTTATCATCATTTTTTTTTTATTATTATTTTTTTGATTTTTTTTTTTGCTTTCATAGGAAAGGATAGGGAAAGAGTATAAACATGATTGGAACGTAAACTGATCACTTTTTATTGATAAGACAAAATTTGTGTACAAAAGACACTTAGATTTATAAATTTGAATTGAATGAAAACTTGAATGGAAATGAAAATGAAAAGAAAAAACTAGACCCTAAAAGATAGACTCTAGGTGGACTGTGATGGACTAGGATTGGATTGACTGTAGTGACTTTGTTCTTCTCGATGCTTAAATCGATCAGACAGGTTGTTGTTGGTCTTGAACAATTCCTTTGTTCTTTTGGAGGTTTGATCTCAACCTTCTCAGACACAAACTTCATTCATTTCTAAGAAAAGTTCGAAAGGATCGAACGATTCTTGTTCAGTAATTTTTTTTGCATTAATCCCATGGTTAGGCAAGGGATTGGTTGATGTTCAGCTTGCTCTTGGGGATGATAGACCCATTGTCAACCAGGTCTTATAGACGGTTTTTCAAAGTCCAGCTGTGAATACTCAAATTTTGACATTTGCTACAGTAAATTTGAATTTTCTACAGTAACTTTGACTTCACCACAGTGTCAGTGCCGGACTGCAAACAGTCCGGCCAGACCGGAGGCCATTTTGGACATTTACTGGAAGTATGCCAATATGGTACTTAAAACGTCCGGAATGTCGCGAGGATCGCGGAACAGGTCCCGGAATATTTTTTGGAGGTCTGGAACTCCCGGAAAAGCCCCCGGAGTAAACTTGCCTGCCCCGGTGGCTCAGCCACCGGAGCCAGCCGCCGAGCCGGCGGCCCATCCCGGCGGCCCAGCCGCCGGGAAGGCCACCGACCCGGCGGCCCGGCTGCCGGGCGGGCCGCCGAGACCCGGCGGCCCGGCCGCCGGGAGGGCCGCCGATCCGGCCGCCCAGCCGGCGGCCCGGCCGCCGGAAGGGCCGCCGAGACCCGGCGGCCCGACCGCCGGGAGGGCCGCCGATCCGGCCGCCGGGAGGGCCGCCGATCCAGCCGCCGAGCCGGCGGTCCATCCGGCGGCCCGGCCACCGAAAACAGTCCGTTTTGCGCCTATAAATACAGGCCTCGGGCCTCCTTTTTTCCACACTCAGTCTGTGTTGACGGACGCTCCTTCTCCCTCTCGCTCCTTGCGAATTCTTTACTGCTTTTTTGCATTTTAATTTAGCTTTTATTGCTTTCTTTCTTTGTTAAGTGGTCATTAAAATTAAATTAATTAATTTCCCTTAACGAGGAGCTTAACCTGGAGTTAAGAAGTGGCCGTCGACTAAATCAGGTACGCAAAACTAAACTCTGTTTTTTTTTTAATTTTAGCATTTCATGCATGCTTCTTTTCTACTCCTCTTAAATTCTATAACTGCATAAATGCATTCATACCATTAACTAGGCAAATAAATTGCCTCAATTAAATAAATTTAAGCTAAATGCCCGGTTAATTAATGATCGTGGTATTAAAGTTTAAATTCGACAATATTGGCTAAAAGCCTAGTTAATCAATAACTATGGTGGAATTGCCTTTATTTCGAACAAGTTTTGGCTTAAGTCTAATTAATCAATAATTGTGACTAAAAGGCCCTAATTAAACACTTTTTTTATTATGGCAATAAATTGCCTATATTTCAATTTAATTAATCACTTTAGGCAAACAAATTGCCTATAAGTGAAGATTAACCTTTTTAGCGACAAATCGCTTAAATTAAATTTCTTTGGCTAAAAGCCTTCAAACAATTTTTTTTGGCAAATAAACTGCCTTAAATCAATCAACTTTGGCGACAATCGCCCAATTAGCATCATTTGGCAAATTAATTGCCTAAACCAATATTTTGGCTTTAAAAGCCTTAAAACAATTCGTTTGGCACAAATGCCTTAAAAATCAATCTTTTGGCAAGAATAAGCCCAAATTAAATTCTTTTGGCTAAAAGCCTCAAAATCAACATTTTGGCACCAAGTGCCTAAATCCTTCAACCTTTTTGGCAAAATGCCTAAACAAAATGCACAAAGCATACACACACTCATGCATAAAGCATCCCATTCAAAGCCCTCTAAAAGAGGCCTATCGAACTACGTTGACTTTGATCTTCCATTCAAACGGAAGTACGTAGGCACGTTCGGGATCTAACCCCGGGCGGCAAGTCGAATCACATAACCTAGTTTCATCAGCATGACATAGTCTCGGGATCCACCTCGGGTTCGAAGACCATGCCTTAGACATTGGGCTAATTAATCTAGTAACTAGGTTAATTAAAATTGGAGTCACTTAGGGTTTTTTCTAGTTTACCCTAAAACAATTAAACAAGGTGGCGACTCATACATTCACGTGCATTTCTTCCTTTAGTCACATGCATTCACATGCCTATGGCATTTTGGGGAGGGGTTCACAGTTTGGCGACTTCACTGGGGAATGTAATGCAATCATTTTGCATAAAGTGGACTACTATTGTTGTGTAAACTAACCTGTCCTTCTTTAGGGCATTATTTTACAATACTTTGTTTTGCAGGGTACCTTAGCACAAATCAAGTATTCTTTCTTTAAGAATACGAGATGAGGAATTTAAACTCAAGTTGTACAAATTGATTAAGACATTTTAATTTGTTGATTTATTTGCACGAATTGAGAATCCTTTTCTCCATTGCATAAAAAATGAATTTCAAATGAATTTCTTCTCTTTCTGTTCAAACTTCTGAGTCTGGATAGCAAGTAGCGCTGATCGGCAGGTCTCTTTGATTATGTCGACGGACAGCCAAAGCGTCCTCCCTGTTACCGCAAACCATCCCTAATCCTTTTGGGGGTGGCCCATGAGTATGCGTACCGTTGGACCCACGCGAAACTCTTTGTTTCACATGTGGTTAGGTATATCCTTACTCAAGGTTCAAGGGTCCCCTTATAAGCCAATTCTCTATTTGTGTCATAGCCTATAGAACCTATCCTTTAGGACTGTATGCACCCAATGATACGAATCATATCATTAAACAAAGTATGACGTGATGTTGTGCGCATTCATGACATATCATCTCATTAAAAAAAGAACATTTAATTTCAAAAGCTGGAAAATCACATTTTTGGGCCCTGAGACCTGAAAAATTACATTTTGGCCCCTAAGGCCCAAGAAAAAATTTTTCTTTGAGAACTTAGGGCCATTCGAAAAGTCGAGGTGTCCTAGCATACCAACATTACCTACCCTACCACATAGGGTCAGACCGTCCCATCTCACAGGGTCAAGTCATTCTTCCCTATATCAACACCACCCAACATTGTTTGGTCATACCACCCCACATCATAAGGGTCAAGTCCAAATACCTTACCCATACATTACCCCACCTCACACTATCTCACATACCCTATGAAAATACCTTATATAGGATTAGTCTAATCGTTTTGACTATGTCCTTTCACAGGTAACCCCCGTTCAAGTACCAGTCACGTCTACAGTACTATCACCGACCTCACCAGCTTCACCAGCTTCACCAGCTGCACCAGTTTTACCTACAACTCCTACAACCCTACCTGCACCAATGGCATCACTCACTGACATCCAAAATCTCATTGAACAACTGGAGGCCAGGATGGAGGCCAGAATGAATGAGGCATTGGCTGCCCAAAGGACTGCCCTGATAGCTGAACTAGGTAATGGTAATGGAAATGGGGCTTCGGCCGGGGGAAGCAGACCTACTACCTCTAATCAGGGTCCTGCTGCTGAACCGACAAACCCTGCCCTTAACCTGGATGACATGCCCTCTGGAACTGCTTCTGAGCTGGAAGCTCAGAAAATGAGAGAGAAACTAGAACTCCTGGAAAGGTCTATCACTGCCCTCAAGACACACAAAGAAGTCGTGGACATGGACTCCTTGTCCTTGTTCCCCGAAGCAAGACTGCCGACAAAGTTCAAGATGCCCCACATGGATAAGTTTGACGGAACCACTTGTCCCAAAACGCACCTGAAAATGTATGTGGGTGCCCTAAACCCGTTTGGCCTGAACAGCGAGCTCCTTGCTCAGTTGTTTCAGCAATCTTTGACTGGTGCTGCATTAAGATGGTTTGTAAGCTTGGATCGTTCCAAAATGAAGAATTGGGAGGACATATGCAATGCTTTCAACACACAGTACCATTATAATATCGAAGTGGATGTTACCCGGAGGGAGCTGGAAACCACTAGACAAAAGAACAATGAGTCTTTCTCCTCGTTCCTTTCGAGGTGGAGAGCCAAAGCTGCTCAAATGATCAACCGACCCTCTGAACAGGAACAAGTTGACATAATAATCAAGAATTTACTGCCTGTCTACCAGTCATATCTTCAAACACAGTACTTGCCTACGTTCCAATCGCTCATTGCGACTGCAACTAAGGTGGAAGACTTAATCCAGTTGGGTCAACTCAAAGAAGGCTCATACAAGAAGCAGAATCATGCTGGGTCCAGTGAGACAAATGAAATAGCCAGTATAATCCCCATGAATCCTTTACGTGTTGGGAATTTGGGAAACAATCAGCCAAGGAGGCAATATACTGATCTCGGCATGCCAATCCTTTTGGTGTTCCAAGAAGCAGTAAAAGCAAATTTACTGAAGCCCTTAGAAGCAAGGCCATTACCAAATCCCCTACCCCGGAATTTCAAAGCCAATGAATACTGTGAGTACCATCAAGGACATGGGCATAAGACCGAATCATGCTGGACTTTGAAAAATCGTCTACAAGACCTGGTTGACAATGGGTCCATCATCCTCAAGAGCAAGCTGAATATCAACCAATCCCTTGCCTAACCATGGGATTAATGCAAAAAAAATTGCTGAACAAGAATCGTTCGATCCTTTCAAACTTTTTTCTTAGAAATGAATGAAGTTTGTGTCTGAGAAGGTTGAGATCAAACCTCCAAAAGAACAAAGGAATTGTTCAAGACCAACAACAACCTGTCTGATCGATTTAAGCATCGAGAGGAATAAAGTCACTACAGTCAATCCAATCCTAGTCCATCGCAGTCCACCTAGAGTCTATCCTTTAGGGTCTAGTTTTTTCCTTTTCATTTTCATTTCCATTCAAGTTCTCATTTGTAAATTCTAAGTGTCTTTTGTACACAAATTTTGTCTTATCAATAAAAAGGGATCAGTTTACGTTCCAATCGTGTTTATACTCTTTCCCTATCCTTTCCTGTGAAAGCACAAGAAAAAAAATGATGATAAAAAAAAAAGATAATAAAAATTGGCAAAGAAAAATGCATTCATCCTTTCATTTGCTCTACATCAATCAAAGCTGGGGGCATCCTAAGAAGCACCAACAAAGGGGAAGTTTTGAAGGGTAACCATGGAAAGGATCCAGCAAAGGGTACGCAAGACTTCAAAACAGTACCGAGGCAAAGCCGATTGAAGGGGTTAGGGCCAGAATGGTTTCTCCAAAAACCCAGGAATGGAAGATGCTCCGACAGAGAGGTGTTTGAATTTCGAGCTTAAAAGCGACAGAATAAAAGAAGTTATATTTGGAATTGGGTTGGGTCTGCACGAAGTCGCAATGCTATCCATACACTACTCAAGTCATCTCAGAATCCAGTTGCCTCGAAATTCTTTATAGAGAGGCTGCTTCTAAGCAAGCATAGGGAAAAACGGGACAAAAGGAACCCCTGGTCAAAAGGAAGAAAACAAGCAAAAGAAAAAAATGGGTCAAAAAGGAACTCCTGCACAAAAGAAAGAAATCAAGGACAAAGCTACAGGAAATCGAGTTGTCAAAAACGGGTCAACTGCAGGCTCTCCGTTAAATTCAAGACCATCAAGGGTAGATGACAAATCATTTCAGCCATAAGGACAAAGGCCAAGCGGCTACTCACACTTTGAAAAAGCAAGTTAAAAGAAGCAGTCATTTCCACAAATTGGATGACAACAACACCTTGAAATTCAAGCGCCAAGCATGGCACAAGTACAAGTGTCCTTATAAACAAGGATTATTTCTCAAAACAAGGAAAAGGAAGAGTCTCCTCAAAATTCCTTATGGAGAGGAGAACCATTGAGGAAATAAGTTTCAAATTCAGAGGAAGATAAAGTTCAAGAAAAGGAATCAAATTAACCTCAAGAATTCAAACATGGCGAAGCCACAAACTCAAAGCATAAAAGCTTCTTCAACACTCAAGCCACTCAACTTACCATCACAATGTGGGTATTCAAAACTCTTTGTGATGAATACAAGTCATATTGCAGTCAACCAGTGGTAAAACCACTACAACAACAAAGTCAAATTCGCCTAGGGTCATCACTATCATACGAGCTCGAGTCAATAAGTTGATTCAACATCATCTAAGTCAGGAATGAATCCCGTAAAGACATCAAGCCGGGAAGGAATCCCGCGAAGAAATCAAGTCAGAAATGAATTCTGCATCAACATCAAGCCGGGAAAGAATCTCGCGAAGACATCCAGTCGGGAATGAATCCCGCAAAGACATCAAGTCGGGAAGGAATCCCGCAAAGACATCAAGCCGGGAAGAAATCCCGCGAAAGAAATTAAGTCAGAAATGAATTCTGCATCAACATCAAGCCGGGAAAGAATCCCGCAAAGACATCTAGTCGGGAAAGAATCCCGCAGAGACATCCAGCCGGGAAGGAATCCCGCAAAAAAAAAAAAAAAAAAAAAAAAAAAAATCAAATCGGAGATGAATTCTGTATTAATATCAAGTCAGGAAGGAATCCCGAAGAAGTCAAATCGGAAATGAATTCCACAATCAAAATTAAGTCAGAATTGAATTCTGCCCCAGCAGCAAGCCGGAAATAAATTCCGCACCAAGACGGAAAGGAATTCCGCACTAACATCAAGACGGAGATGAATTCCGCACCAGCCGAGCACGAAGTTCGCATCCCGGAAGGAACTACGAAAGACCTGATTCTCCCCATCCCCCGAAGAGTTCTTGGAGATACGTAGGCAGCCACAAAGGCGCGGTCACAAACATAAGTTTGCATCATAAATAGCATTTTCTCTTTGCCAATACAAAAAAATAAAAATAAAAAATAAAAAAAAGGGAAGAAAAGAAAAATAAAAAGCTGGAGTTGAAAACCCGAAAGGGCGGCTTCAGGCAAGAATTGAGCCCGCTAGACTGAAAACCCGAAAGGGCGGTCTAGGCAAAAGTTAGGGCAAAGAGCCTGCTAGAGTCAAAAACCCGAAAGGGCGGCTACTAGGCAAAAGTTAAGGCAAAAAGAAAAAAAAGTGCTTTCAAAGGTCTTCTCGGGAGTATATAAATCATTTTTTTCAGGAATCACCCAGTTCCTTCGAGTCACAATTCACTACAAGAAAAATATGAGTCTCTAAAATCAAGTCTCCGTCATCAGTGGTCATTCCACAACGGGCCACAAAAATCGAGTCATTCTCAAAAGTTCGTTTTGAAAGCGTCACTCTTTGAGTCATTCCTCGAAGAAAGAGGGAGAGAGAAAAATGTCAAAACAATCTCTAAAAAAGTGTCAAACATAATCATTGAGAGGTAATTCTTTAATACCTCGTTTCCACTCGGACCATCGTTTCTTCGATCCTTTCAGACGAGCGATGTCATCCACATTGTCCGTTTCCTCGAGTCATATAAGTAACCTTGTTCTCTTTGATTCCTCGATCGAAAGGACAAATACAACACCAATGTTTTGAAGTATTCCATGGTCAGCACCATTCTGGGGGCAAGAAGTGATAAGAACCTTCACCATTCTCCCATCACAGAAGTAATCACAGAATTTTAGTCTTTCATTAAGAAGAAATTCTGTTTCAGCTAATAAAGGCATCAATTCCCTCAAGCAGGGGGCAAAATCCTCCAAGTCGAATTCAGGGGCAAGTGTTATAAAAAAAAAAAACATACACAACCCAGGGTGGAACCCAACCATCGTCAATCTCTTTTACCCAAACCCAGGGTAGAACCCGGTTAATGGTTAACTTTCTTACATAAAACCTAGGGTGAAACCCTAACCAATAACCAACCCTTTTTCATCCAAAACCAAGCCATTTGATCATTTCGACTTTAGGTGGACCCTTGGTTCTCAATGAGAAAAGTAAAAATAAAGCAAATCTCTTTTCAAGCCCTCATTAAGAGGCAAAACATCTTTTCAAGTCCTCTAAGAGGCCAAACATCTTTTCTAGCCCTCATTAAGAGGCAAAACATCTTTTCAAGCCCTCATTAAGAGGCAAAATATCTTTTCAAGCCCTCATTAAGAGGCAAAACATCTTTTCAAGCCCTCATTAAGAGGCAAAACATCTTTTCAAGTCCTCATTAAGAGGCAAAACATCTTTTCAAGTCCTCTAAGAGGCAAAATCTCTTTTCAAGCCCTCTAAGAGGCAAGATCTCTTTTTAAGCCCTCATTAAGAGGCAAGATCTCTTGTCAAGCCCTCATTAAGAGGCAAGATCTCTTTTCAAGCCCTCATTAAGAGGCAAAACATCTTTTCAAGCCCTCATTAAGAGGCAAAACATCTTTTCAAGTCCTCATTAAGAGGCAAAACATCTTTTCAAGTCCTCTAAGAGGCAAAATCTCTTTTCAAGCCCTCTAAGAGGCAAGATCTCTTTTTAAGCCCTCATTAAGAGGCAAGATCTCTTGTCAAGCCCTCATTAAGAGGCAAGATCTCTTTTCAAGCCCTCATTAAGAGGCAAAACATCTTTTCAAGCCCTCATTAAGAGGCAAAACATCTTTTCAAGCCCTCTAAGAGGCAAAACATCTTTTCAAGCCCTCTAAGAGGCAAAATCTCTTTTCAAGTCCTCTAAGAGGCAGAATCTATTTTCAAGCCCTCTAAGAGGCAGAATCTATTTTCAAGCCCTCTAAGAGGCAAAACATCTTTTCAAGCCCTCTAAGAGGCAAAACATCTTTTCAAGCCCTCTAAGAGGCAAAATCTCTTTTCAAGCCCTCTAAGAGGCAAACTCTCTTGTTAAGCCCTCTAAGAGGCAAAACATCTTTTCAAGCCCTTTAAGAGGCAAAAATCTCTTTTCAAGCCCTCCAAGAGGCCAAATCGATCATTTCATTTGAGACGGCAAGGTTTCCTTCTCTGCACATCCTCAAAATTTGCTCCTTCAAACAACCACTGACTCTCATAAATCGTTTTTATGATAGCCAGTGGGGGGCAACTGTGAATACTCAAATTTTGACATTTGCTACAGTAAATTTGAATTTTCTACAGTAACTTTGACTTCACCACAGTGTCAGTGCCGGACTGCAAACAGTCCGGCCAGACCGGAGGCCATTTTGGACATTTACTGGAAGTATGCCAATATGGTACTTAAAACGTCCGGAATGTCGCGAGGATCGCGGAACAGGTCCCGGAATATTTTTTGGAGGTCTGGAACTCCCGAAAAAGCCCCCGGAGTAAACTTGCCTGCCCCGGTGGCTCAGCCACCGGAGCCAGCCGCCGAGCCGGCGGCCCATCCCGGCGGCCCAGCCGCCGGGAAGGCCACCGACCCGGCGGCCCGGCTGCCGGGCGGGCCGCCGAGACCCGGCGGCCCGGCCGCCGGGAGGGCCGCCGATCCGGCCGCCCAGCCGGCGGCCCGGCCGCCGGAAGGGCCGCCGAGACCCGGCGGCCCGACCGCCGGGAGGGCCGCCGATCCGGCCGCCGGGAGGGCCGCCGATCCAGCCGCCGAGCCGGCGGTCCATCCGGCGGCCCGGCCACCGAAAACAGTCCGTTTTGCGCCTATAAATACAGGCCTCGGGCCTCCTTTTTTCCACACTCAGTCTGTGTTGACGGACGCTCCTTCTCCCTCTCGCTCCTTGCGAATTCTTTACTGCTTTTTTGCATTTTAATTTAGCTTTTATTGCTTTCTTTCTTTGTTAAGTGGTCATTAAAATTAAATTAATTAATTTCCCTTAACGAGGAGCTTAACCTGGAGTTAAGAAGTGGCCGTCGACTAAATCAGGTACGCAAAACTAAACTCTGTTTTTTTTTTAATTTTAGCATTTCATGCATGCTTCTTTTCTACTCCTCTTAAATTCTATAACTGCATAAATGCATTCATACCATTAACTAGGCAAATAAATTGCCTCAATTAAATAAATTTAAGCTAAATGCCCGGTTAATTAATGATCGTGGTATTAAAGTTTAAATTCGACAATATTGGCTAAAAGCCTAGTTAATCAATAACTATGGTGGAATTGCCTTTATTTCGAACAAGTTTTGGCTTAAGTCTAATTAATCAATAATTGTGACTAAAAGGCCCTAATTAAACACTTTTTTTATTATGGCAATAAATTGCCTATATTTCAATTTAATTAATCACTTTAGGCAAACAAATTGCCTATAAGTGAAGATTAACCTTTTTAGCGACAAATCGCTTAAATTAAATTTCTTTGGCTAAAAGCCTTCAAACAATTTTTTTTGGCAAATAAACTGCCTTAAATCAATCAACTTTGGCGACAATCGCCCAATTAGCATCATTTGGCAAATTAATTGCCTAAACCAATATTTTGGCTTTAAAAGCCTTAAAACAATTCGTTTGGCACAAATGCCTTAAAAATCAATCTTTTGGCAAGAATAAGCCCAAATTAAATTCTTTTGGCTAAAAGCCTCAAAATCAACATTTTGGCACCAAGTGCCTAAATCCTTCAACCTTTTTGGCAAAATGCCTAAACAAAATGCACAAAGCATACACACACTCATGCATAAAGCATCCCATTCAAAGCCCTCTAAAAGAGGCCTATCGAACTACGTTGACTTTGATCTTCCATTCAAACGGAAGTACGTAGGCACGTTCGGGATCTAACCCCGGGCGGCAAGTCGAATCACATAACCTAGTTTCATCAGCATGACATAGTCTCGGGATCCACCTCGGGTTCGAAGACCATGCCTTAGACATTGGGCTAATTAATCTAGTAACTAGGTTAATTAAAATTGGAGTCACTTAGGGTTTTTTCTAGTTTACCCTAAAACAATTAAACAAGGTGGCGACTCATACATTCACGTGCATTTCTTCCTTTAGTCACATGCATTCACATGCCTATGGCATTTTGGGGAGGGATTCACACCAGCATGATTCGGTCTTATGCCCATGTCCTTTATGGTACTCACAATATTCATTGGCTTTGAAATTCCGGGGCAAGGGGTTTGGTAATGGCCTTGCTTTTAAGGGCTTCAGTAAATTTGCTTTCACTGCTTCTCGGAACACCAAAAGGATTGGCATGCCGAGATCAGTATATTGCCTCCTTGGCTGATTGTTTCCCGAATTCCCAACACATAAAGGATTCATGGGGATTATACTGGCTATTTCGTTTGTCTCACTGGACCCAGCATGATTCTGCTTCTTGTATGAGTCTTCTTTGAGTTGACCCAACTGGATTAAGTCTTCCACCTTAGTTGCAATCGCAATGAGCGATTGGAACGTAGGCAAGTACTGTGTTTGAAGTTGTGACTGGTAGACAGGCAGTAAATTCTTGATTATTATGTCAACTTGTTCCTGTTCAGAGGGTCGGTTGATCATTTGAGCAGCTTTGGCTCTCCACCTCGAAAGGAACGAGGAGAAGGGCTCATTGTTCTTTTGTTTAGTGGTTTCCAGCTTCCTCCGGGTAACATCCACTTCGATATTATAATGGTACTACGTGCTGAAAGCATTGCATATGTCCTCCCAATTCTTCATTTTGGAACGATCCAAGCTTACAAACCATCTTAATGCAACACCAGTCAAAGATTGCTGAAACAACTGAGCAAGGAGCTCGCTGTTCAGGCCAAACGGGTTGAGGGCACCCACATACATTTTCAAGTGTGTTTTGGGACAAGTGGTTCCGTCAAACTTGTCCATGTTAGGCATCTTGAATTTTGTAGGCAGTCTTGCTTCGGGAAACAAGGACAAGGAGTCCATGTCCACCACTTCCTTGTGTGTCTTGAGGGCAATAATAGACCTTTCTAGGAGTTCTAGTTTCTCTCTCATTTTCTGAGCTTCCAGCTCAGAAGCAGTTCTGGAGGGCATGTCGTCCAGGTTAAGGGCAGGGTTTGTCGGTTCAGTAGCAGGACCCTGATTGGAGGTAGCAGGACCACTTCCCCCAGCGGAAGCCCCGTTTCCATACCACTACCTAGTTTAGCTATTAGGGCAGTTCTCTGGGCAGCTAATGCCTCATTCATTCTAGTCTCTATTCTGACTTCGAGTTGTTCCATGAGATTTTGGATGTCAGACAGTGATGCCATTGTGCAGTCGGGGTTGTTGGACTTGTGGGTGAGAGCTCAGTTGGTGTTTCGGGTACAGGTGGTCTTTGGAGGGGTACCTATGAAAGGACATAGTCAAAACGATTAGACTATCCTATATAAGGTGTTTTCCATAGGGTATGTGAGATAGTGTATGGGTAAGGTATTTGGACTTGACCCTTGTGATGTGGGGTGGTATGGCCAAACAATGTAGGGTAGTGTTGGTATAGGGAAGAATGACTTGACCCTGTGAGATGAGACGGTTTGACCCTGTGTGGTAGGGTAATGTTGGTATGCTAGGACACCTAGGATAGGGCCCAATGGGATGTGATATGTAAGGTAGAGTGCTTAGGGCTAGACACCTCGGCTTTTCGAAAGGCCCTAAGTTCTCAAAGAAATTTTTTTTTTTTTGGGCCTTAGGGGCCAAAATGTGAATTTTTGGGCCTAAGGACCAAAATGTAATTTTCCAGGTCTTAGGGACCAAAATGTAATTTTTCAGGTCTCAGGGACCAAAATGTAATTTTTCATCTTTGAAATGGAATGTTTTTTTTTTTGAAGATTCTCTTTTTTATCATTTTCCAGACCCCCTCTTTTTTCTTGTGAAGTATGGGATGAATGCGTGAATGCGCGCAACATCACAACATAATTCATTTTTAATGGAATGATTCAGCATCATTGGGTGCATACAGCTCTAAAGGATAGGTTCTATAGGCTATGACACAAATAGAGAATTGGCTTATTAAGGGACCCTTGAACCTTGAGCATGGATATACCTAACCACATGTGAAACAAGGAGTTTCGCGTGGGTCCGACAGTACGCATACTCATGGGCCACCCCCAAAAGGATTAGGGATGGTTTGCGGTAACAGGGAGGACGCTTTGGCTATTCGTCGACATAATCAAGGAGACCTGCCGATCAGCGCTACTTGCTATCCAGACTCAGAAGTTTGAACAGAAGAGAAGAAATTCATTTGAAATTCATTTTTTATGCAATGGAGAAAAGGATTCTCAATCGTGCAAATAAATAAACAAATTTGAATGATTCAAAGTAAATTTCAATTAGGTCCAAATTCTTTTTATTAAGCATTCTTAAAGAAAGAATACTTGATCTTTGTTGGGGTACCCTGCAAAACAAAGCATAGTAAAATAATACCCTAAAGAAGGGCAGGTTAGTTTACACAACAATTGTAGTCCACTTTATGCAAAATGATTACATAATTCCCCAACGGAGTCGCCAAACTGTGAACCCCTCCCCCGAAAACAGGCATAAAAAATGCATGTGACTAAGGGCAGAAATGCACGTGAATGTATGAGTCGCCACATTGTTTAATTATTTTAGGGTAAACTAGGAAAAAACCCTAAGTTGACTCCAATTTTAATTAACCTAATTATTAGATTAATTATCCCAATGTTTAAGGCATGGTCTACGAACCCGAGGTGGATCCCGAGACCATGTCATGCTGATGAACTAACCTATGAATGAGTGCTTTTGCAGGGTGAATGAAATAATTGGACCAATTGAAATGTTTATATGATTTCAATGATTTTGACTTGCCGCTCGGGGTTAAATCCCAAACGTGCCTACGTACTTCCATTTGAATGGAAGATCAAAGTCAACATAGTTCGATAGGCCTTTTTAAAAGGGCTTTAAATGGGTATGCTTTATGCATGAGTGTGTGTATGCTTCATGCATTTGTTTAGGCATTTTGCCTGAAAATTGATTGATTTTTAGGCATATGTTGCCAAAAGTGTTGATTTAAGGCTTTTAGCCAAAAGATTTTATTTAGGCAATTTATTGCCAAAAACTGATATGATTTAGGCGATTGTCGCCAAACTTGGTTATTTTAAAGTCTTTTAAGCCAAAAGATTGGATTAATTTGAAGGCTTTTAGCCAAAAAGATTGATTTAGGCAATTTGTTTGCCGAAAGACGATTATTGGGCGATTGTCGCTAAAATTGATTGATTTAAGGCTCTTAGCCAAAAGATTGATTAATTTAAGGCATTTTGCCAAAGTTTTGATTTGAGCGATTTGTCGCTAAAAGTGGTTAATCTAATTTATAGGCAATTTATTTGCCAAAAATTGATTAAACCGTAGGCAATTCATTGCCAAAAAAAAAAAACGTGTTTAATTAAGGCTATTTAGCCACAATTATTGATTAATTGGACTTAAGCCGGACTTTTCGAAATAAGGCGATTATACCATAGTCATTAATTGACTAGATACTTTAGCCAATATTGTCGGAGTTTGGCATGAATACCACGATTATTGATTAACCGGGCATCTTAGCCTGAATTTAATTAATTGAGGCAATTTATTTGCCAAAATTGATGACGTGAATGCATTTATGCGGTTGTAGAATTTAGGAGTAGAAGAGAAATATGCATGAAGTGCTAAAATTAAATAGATAGGGTTTAGTTATTACCTGAGTCAGTTGTCGGCCACTTCTTAGCTCTAGATTAAGCTCCTCATTAGGGGAATATTAATTAATTCAAATTAAGTGACCAATTAACAAGGCAAGAAAGCAATAAAGCTAAATTAAAATGCAGAAAAGCAGTAAAAGAATCGCAAGGAGCGTAGGGGAGAAGGAGCGTCCGTCAACACAGACTGAGGGCTTCGGGGCTGTATTTATAGGCAAAAATCGGACTATTCGACGGCCAGAGCCGCCGGGTTTGCTAATTTTTCGTTCCGGAGGCTTTTTCGGGAGTTTCGGACCTCCAAAAAATATTCCGGGACCAGTTCGGCGATCCTCGCGACGTCCCGGACGTTTTAAGTACCATATTGGCATACTTCCGGTAAATTTCCAAAATGGCCTCCGGTCCGGCCGGACTATTTGCAGTCCTGGAAAACAAGCTTTTTGAGCCTCAAAATTTGAGTATTCGCACATGCAGCCCAGTCTCTTTGACGAGGTGATGGGAATCAAGACCTGCTGAGCCTGATCAAGCCGTACGAAGGGCCTCCACCAACTGGTACGCCGAGGAGGAGCGTGCTGCTGATAAATCCCCTCCCGAGTCAAACCTAGAGTTTGTAATCAAGTCCTGTACTGAGTCTGAGTCTGACCCCGAGTCTGAAACCGAGTCAGAGTCCAGTTTCAATTTTGAGTCGTCTGTGTCGGATTTAGAAAATCCAGATTTCAAATTTGATGTAATTTTTGAGGACGATTCCGTCATAATCAATAAAGGCTTGCAAATTCTTGACTACCTTGCATGTCTATCTTTCCAAGCATTTCCAAGCAAAAATAATGAAGATCAAATAAATGAAATAAAAAATGAAAAGGAAAAAATAATAATTGGCAAAGAAGAAAATGAACATACATACATTGCATCTGACTGCGTGAACAGGGAACAGGTCAGTGAATGTTTGAAGAAGTTCGCCGATTGCTTCATGTGGAAGGCGAGACATCACGGGAATTGACCCGGCAATAGCGGTGCACAAGATTCCAATATACCCTGAGGCTAGGCCAGTAAAACAGAAGCTAAAAAGGCTGAAAACAGAATGGTCCTTGAAAATCAAGGAGGAAGTAGCCAAGCAACTGGAAAATAAGTTCATAGAACCCATTGCCTACCCGACGTGGTTAGCAAACATAGTGCCGGTTCCTAAGAAGGATGGAAAGGTGCGAATGTGTGTGGATTACCGGGATTTGAATAAAGCATGTCCGAAGGACGACTTCCCCCTGCCGCATATTGACTTGTTGGTAGACCGAATGGCTGGACACGAGATGGTCTCCTTGACCGATCTTGCTGTCGGGTACAATCAAATAATGATGCATTTGCCAGACAAAAAGAAAACGGCATTCACCATAGAGTGGGGAACCTACTGCTACAGGGTTATGCCTTTTGGGCTCAAAAATGCCGGGGCGACCTATCAAAGAATGGCAACGACCATCTTCCATGACATGATTCACAAAGAAGTAGAAGTGTATGTGGACGATATGGTTGTTAAATCAAAAACAGCCGAAGAACATAAAACAACACTTGAGAAGTTCTTCCTTAGACTTCGAAAGTACAATTTAAAGCTCAACCCGGCAAAATGTCTGTTTGGAGCTACATCCGGAGTATTTCTGGGGCATATGGTCAGTCAGAAGGGCATAGAGATTGACCCTTCAAAAGCCAAAGCCATTCTAGAAATGCCAGCGCCGAAGACGGAAAAGGAAGTTTGGGGTTTCCTGGAAAGGCTACAGTACATCAGCCGGTTCATTAATCAATTGGCCGATACTTGTGGTCCGATCTTCAAATTACTCAGGAAAGGAGTAGCCATCAAATGGAATGAGGATTGTCAGAAAGCTTTCGACCAAGTCAAGCAATATCTGTTATCCCCGTGTGAATACCTAAATTTTGAGGCTCAAAGAGCCAATTCTTTCGGACTGCAAACAGCCCGGTCGGACCAGAGGTCATTCAAAAAGTTCACCGGAAGTGTGCCAATATGGTACTTGAAATGTCCGAAAAATTACGAAGATCACGAAACTGGTCTCGGAATATTTTTTTTGGAAGTCCGGGACTCCCGAAAAAGCCTCCGGAAAGAAAAAAAGGCACGCATGTCCGCCCGCGGGGGTGGGCATGCCCACCCTCAAGGACGGACGCACCCGCCCTGCAAAGGCGGGAACGCCCGCCCAACCTGGGCGGACACGCCCGCCCAGACCAGGCGGGCACGCCCGCCCAGCCCAGGCGCGCATGCCCGCCCTCGAGGGCGGGCAGGCACGCCCGGGGTGCGTTTTTTCTCTATAAAAGACGGCTCTGGGGCTCCGTTTTGAGGCACTCAGTCTGTGTTGACGGACGCTCCTTCTCCCTACGCTCTTTGCGATTCTTTACTGCTTTCTTGCATTTTTTAATTTTAATTTTATTTTATTGTTGTGATACTTGGTCACTTAAAATTAAATTAAAATTAATTCCCTTAACGAGGAGCTTAACCTGGAGTTAAGAAGCGGTCGACGATTAAATCAGGTACGTAAACAAAACTCTGCCTATTTAATTTTAGCACTTCATGCATGCTTCTCTTCTACTCCTTTTAATTCTACAACTGCATAAATGCATTCATGTCATCATATAGGCAAGTAAATTGCCTCAATTAAAGTATGATTAAGCTAAATGCCCGGTTAATTAATAATCGTGGTATTAAAGCTTAAATCCGACAATATTGGCTTAAAATATCTAGTCTATCAATGGCTATGGTATGATTGCCTTTATTTCGAACAATTTTTGGCTTAAGTCTAGTTCATCAATAATTGTGACTAAGTAGCCTAAATTATTCACGTTCTTCTGGCATAAATTGCCTACATTGCAGTTTGATTAATTACTTTTGGTAAACAAATTGCCAATAAGTAAGATCAGTTATTTTTTAGCAATAAAACGCTTAAATCAAAGTTTTGGCAAAATGCCTTAAAACTAAACCAATCTTTTTGGCTTTAAAGCCTTAAATCATTCAATTTTGGCGACAGTCGCCTAAATAAATCATCAATCAATTTTGGCAACATCTTGCCTAAATCGGCACTTTTTGCTAAAAGCTTTCAAATCAACACATCTTGGCTAAAAGCCTTTAAAATCAATTTTTCGGCAATTAAATTGCCTAAATCACAAAATGTTTTGGCTAAAAGCCTTAATTCATTTTTTGGCAAACAAATAAGTCCAATCAACATTTTTCTGGCACACAAATAAGTCCAATCAAAACCTTTTGGCAAAATGCCTAAAACAATCAATTCTTTGGCACAATGCCTAAACAAAATGCACAAAGCATACACACACTCATGCATAAAGCATCCCCATTCAAAGCCCTCTAAAAGAGGCCTATCGAACTACGTTGACTTTGATCTTCCATTCAAACGGAAGTACGTAGGCACGTTTGGGATTTAACCCCGAGCGGCAAGTCGAAATCACCTTAAACACATCATTCACCCTGTAAAGCATTCATTCATGGTTAGTTCATCAGCATGACATAGTCTCGGGATCCATCTCGGGTTTGCACACCATGCCTTAGACATTGGGATAATTAATCTAGTAATTAGGTTAATTTAAATCGGAGTCATTTAGGGTTTTTCCTAGTTTACCCTAAAGCAATTAAACAAGGTGGCGACTCATACATTCACGTGCATTTCTTCCCTTAGTCACATGCATTCATATGCCTATGATATTTTGGGGAGGGGTTCACAGTTTGGCGACTCTGCTGGGGAGAACATGTAATTATTTTGCATAAGTGGACTACAATTGCTGCATAGACTAACCTGCCCTTCGTTAGGGTATTATTCTACTATGTTTTGTTTTGCAGGGTACCTTGACATAAATCGAGTGTTCTTTCTTTAAGAATACTCGATGAGAGGAATTTTGAACTTAAGTGACAAATTTGATTAAGACATTTGAATTTGTTGATCTATTTGCACGATTGAGAATCTTTTTCTCCATTGCATAAAAAAACGAATTTCAAATGAATTTCTTCTCTCTCTGTTCAAACTTCTGAGTCTGGATAGCAAGTAGCGCTGATCGGCAGGTCTCTTTGATTATGTCGACGGACAGCCAAAGCGTCCTCCCTGTTGCCGCAAACCACCCCCAATCCTTTTGGGGATGGCCCATGAGTATGCGTACCGTTGGACCCACGCGAAACTCTTTGTTTCACATGTGGTTAGGTATATCCATGCTCAAGGCTCAAGGGTCCCTTTATAAGCCGATTCTCTATTTTGAGTCATAGCCTATAGAACCTATCCTTTAGGACTGTATGCACCCAATGATGTGAATCATATCATTAAACAGATTATGACGCGTTGTTATGCGCACTCACGACATATCATAAACATGGGGTAAACAAAAAGAGAGCATGAAATACCCTTTTACTTTTAGTCATGCACAGTTGGACAAGAGAGTCAATTCACCTCACATCAGCTACCTGATACACCGACCACTGTACCTAATCCAGCTACCCTTACCCTTACAAGTGCCCACAATCCGAGTGCCTACCCAAGTGCCAGACACACCTACAGTGCTATCACCAGCTTCACCAGCTTCACCAGCTACACCAGCTTCGCCTACAACTCCAACAACCTTATCTGCACCAATGGCATCACTTGCTGATATCCAAACCCTCATTGAACAACTAGAGGCTAGAATGGAGGCCAGAATGGAGGCCAGAATGAATGAGGCACTAGCTGCCCAAAGGACCGCCCTGATAGCTGAACTGGGTAATGGGAATGGTAATGGAAATGGGGCTTCCGCTGGGGGAAGTGGACCTGCTGCCTCCAACCAGGGTCCTGCTGCTGAACCTACAAACCCTGCCCTAAACCTGGATGAGATGCCTTCTAAAACTGCCTCTGAGCTGGAAGCTCAGAGAATGAGAGAGAAACTAGAGCTCCTAGAGAGGTCCATCACTGCTCTCAAAACCCACAAGGAAGTGGTGGACATGGACTCCTTGTCCTTGTTCCTTGAAGCCAGGTTGCCAACTAAGTTCAAGATGCCCAACATGGACAAGTTTGATGGAACCACTTGTCCTAAAACACATTTGAAAATGTATGTGGGTGCCTTAAACCCATTCGGATTGAGCAGTGAGCTCCTTGCTCAGTTGTTCCAACAATCTCTTACTGGTGCTGCATTAAGATGGTTTGTTAGCCTTGATCGGTCTAAGATGAAGACCTGGGAGGATATCTGTAATGCATTCAATTCACAGTACCACTACAATATGGAGGTGGATGTTACTCGAAGAGAGTTAGAGACCACCAAGCAGAAAAATAATGAACCCTTTTCCTCGTTCCTTACGAGGTGGAGGGCCAAAGCCGCCCAAATGATTAACCGGCCTTCTGAACAAGAGCAGGTGGACATAATAATAAAGAACTTGCAGCCTGTCTACCAACAACGATTACAAACCCAGTACCTGCCAAATTTCCAGTCGCTCATTGCCACTGCCACAAAGGTAGAGGATCTGATCCAAATGGGGCAACTGAAAGACAACTCAGGGACCTCTAAGTACAAGAAACCTAGCCAGCCAGGCAAGGTCCACGAAGTGGCAAGCATCACTCCCACCAACCCTTTACGAGTGGGGAATATGAGGAATGGTAATCAATCGAGAAGACCATACACTGACCTTGGAATGCCAATCCTTTTGGTTTTCCGAGAGGCTGTCAAGGCCAACTATATCAAGCCTTTAGAAGCAAGACCACCTCCCAATCCACTACCGAGAAACTATAAGGCGGATGAATACTGCGAGTATCATCAGGGATACGGGCACAAGACTGAAGCATGTTGGACGCTCAAGAACCGCATACAAGACCTGGTAGACAATGGGTCAATCATCCCAAGAAGTAAACCAAACATTAGCACTAATCCCTTACCAAATCACGGGGTAAATGCTATTGATTCTGACCAGAAATTAATCGATCCTTTCGAGTTATTTTTGGAAATGAATAACATCTGTGTCTTGGATTTGAATGACCTAAGTGAAGAGGTCGATGCCATTACTAGGAGCGGGAGACAATATGAACCTTTAGTTTTGGACAAAATCCAAAATAAACCCTACCAGAGGGCAGAGGAGCCAAAGGAGGACCCGGTGCTGTCACAATTAAAAAAGACACAAGCTAGGGTGTCAATCTGGGAACTTTTGGCATCATCCTTTCCTCATCGCCAAGCTCTTTGCAAGGCTTTGAGTCAACTCCAGACGCCTGTGGAAGTCAGCCCTGAAGTGCTAGTATCCACCCTCACCCAATCATCTAAAACACGAAGCATCGGTTTCTCTGATGACGATTTGCCCAAGGAGGGAGGCAGTCATAACAATGCTCTTTATGTCACTGTTCAGACTCGAGACAAAACCGTGCCCATGGTTCTCATTGATAATGGGTCGGCGCTGAACGTCTGCCCACTGAGAGTAGCCAGCTGTCTAGGGTTGGAGGAAACTGACTTCACTCCCTCGGACCAGATAGTGAAGGCCTATGACAGCACCCGGAGGGAAGTATTGGGGGTTGCCACGCTGAAGCTAACAGTTGGGCCGGCTGTGATAGAAGTCCCCTTCCAGGTAATTGATGTGCCGACCAGCTTCAACCTACTTCTGGGCCGGCCATGGATACACCACACTAAGGCAATACCCTCGTCCTTGCACCAAAAGGTCAAGTTTCCATATGAGGACAAAGTTATCACCATTCAGGGGGATGACTACAGCCAGCTCAAAAAGCCCAAGGGCCAGCCTCTCTTTGAGGTCAACCCTGAGACCGCCAACCTACCCCTCTCAGGATTTCAATATGATACTGTGCAGTTCATAGAAGGAAAGACTGCAAACTCTCGAATTCTCTTTGATTTCGGGACGGTGCAAATAAACTGCATAGTGCCCTTAATGCTTAAGATGTCCTATCTGCCAGGAATGGTTATGGCCAGATCCGGGAAAACATACCCCAAACTGCAAGCCTGGGAGTGTCCAGTGAATGAGGGAACCTTCGGACTGGGTTATGAGCCCACTGACGAAGAGCGTGCTGAGAAAACCCGAAGAGGAAGGAAGAAAAGTATACATATGCGGCCTTACCTATTGACTCTGAACAGCTACTTCTGCAAACCTGGAGAAGCAGTTTCTTACTGTGGCTTCCGGGAGCCCTTTTGCTGCCCAACTGTTAAGAAGATGCTGCCTGGAATAGAAATATTCTCGGATGTTTGGGGCAACAAGCCCGAGGTAGTAACCGAGCTGGAGACAGAAGACTTCATGCAGCCTAATCTCTTTGATGAGGTTGCTGTTATCACCGGAAGTGATGGGAATCAAGACTTGTGCAGCCTAATCAAGCCGAGCAAAGGACCTCTTGACAACTGGTACACCGAGGAGGAGCGCACTGCTGACAAAACCCCTCCCGAGTCAAGCCTAGTACCAGAGTCTGTAGTAAAGTCCTGTACTGAGTCCGAGTCTGACCCCGAGTCTGAAACCGAGTCAGAGTCCAGTTCCAGTTCTGTGTCGGATCTAGAAGATCCAGATTTCAAACTTGATGTAACTTTTGAAGACGATTCCGTCATAATTAATAAAGGCTTGCAAATTCTTGATTACCCTGCGTGTCTATCTTTCCAAGCATTTCCAAGCAAAAACAATCAAATAAATGAAATAAAAAATGAAAAGGAAAAGATAGTAATTGGCAAGGAAGAAAATGAATATACATACATTGCATCAGATTGCATGAACAGGGAACAGGTCAGTGAATGTTTGAAGAAATTTGCTGATTGCTTCATGTGGAAGGCAAGTGACATCACGGGAATCGACCCAGCAATAGTGGTGCATAAGATTCCAGTATACCCTGAGGCTAAGCCAGTGAAACAGAAGCTTAGAAGGCTAAAGACAGAATGGTCCTTGAAAATCAAGGAAGAAGTTGCCAAGCAGCTGGAGAACAAGTTCATAGAACCTATTGCCTACCCGACATGGTTAGCGAACATCGTGCCGGTTCCTAAGAAGGATGGAAAGGTGCGAATGTGTGTGGATTACAGGGATTTGAATAAAGCTTGCCTGAAGGATGATTTTCCCCTGCCACATATTGACTTACTGGTGGATCGAATGGCTGGACACGAGATGGTCTCTTTGACCGATCTTGCTGTCGGGTACAATCAAATAATGATGCATTTGCCAGACAAAGAGAAGACAGCATTCATCACGGAATGGGGAACCTACTGCTATAGGGTCATGCCCTTCGGGCTCAAAAATGCCGGGGCAACCTATCAAAGAATGGCAACGACCATCTTTCACGACATGATTCACAAGGAGGTGGAAGTGTATGTGGATGATATGGTGGTTAAGTCAAAAACAACCGAAGAACATACAACAGCACTTGAGAAGTTCTTCCTTAGACTTCGAAAGTACAATTTGAAGCTCAACCCGGCAAAATGTCTGTTTGGAGCCACGTCCGGAGTATTTCTGGGGCATATGGTTAGTCGGAAGGGCATAGAGATTGACCCTTCAAAGGCCAAAGCTATTCTGGAAATGCCAGCACCAAAGACCGAAAAAGAAGTCCGAGGTTTCTTGGGAAGGCTACAGTACATCAGCCGTTTCATCAATCAGTTGGCTGATACCTGTGGCCCAATTTTCAAGCTACTTAGGAAAGGAGTGGCAGTCAAATGGGATGAGGATTGTCAGGCAGCTTTCGACCAAGTCAAGCAATACCTGTTATCCCCGCCAGTCTTACAACCACCAAGGCTAGGAAAGCCTTTGCTACTGTACCTGTCAGTAACAGAAGAAGCAATGGGGGCCATATTAGCTCAACAAGAAGAGGATACAAGGATAGAAAATGCCGTGTATTACCTTAGCAAGAGGATGCTGGAATATGAGTTGAAATACAACAAGATAGAGAAGTTGTGTCTGGCTCTAGTCTGGGCCTGTACCAAGCTGCAACACTACCTCTCGTCTTACACTACACACGTAATCTCTGAATCTAACCCCTTGAAATTCCTTATGGAAAGGCCGGTTCTTGACTGTAAGATGGCAAGGTGGGTGTCAGTGCTTGCGGCTTATGATTTAAAGTTTGTACAACGTAAGGCAGTAAAAGGCGGGGCCTTGGCTGACCAATTAGCAGAATTACCGGTCGAAGACCAAATGTCGGAGGTAGAGTTCCCCGACGAAGACCTGTTAAACTTGGAAAGTCAGGTCTGGGAGATGTACTTCGATGGAGCTTCGAACTACCATGGAAATGGGATTGGAGTTGTATTCAAAACTCCTTGTGGAGAATACATCCCAATTGCAGTTAAACTAGACTTCGACTGTACCAATAATGAGGCCGAATACGAAGCCTGCATCAAGGGGTTAGAAGTAGCCTTGGAAAAAGAGATAAAAGTCCTCAGGGTTTTCGGAGATTCCAACCTGATAGTCTCCCAGGCTCTAAGGAAGTGGAAAATCAAGGAAGAGCGTTTGGTTCCTTACCTACAACGCTTAGACGAATTGGCTCAACAGTTTGAGGAATTATCTTTCTACTACCTGCCGCGAGCCAAAAATCAATTCGCTGATGCCCTAGCCACCTTGGCCTCCATGGTTAATGTGGGGAAAGGCCAAGTCATTCGGCCCCTGACAGTTAGGCTTCAGAAGCAGCCAGCACACGTCATGCATTTGGTGGATGACAAGCCTTGGTTTTGGGATATACAGAATTACCTTCGAAACGAAGCCTACCCGGAGGGATCCACCAAAACTGATCAACGGACATTGAGACAGTTAGCGTCGGGATACTTCCTTACCGGGGGAGTTCTGTATAAAAGAAGTTGGAATGGCATGCACCTAAGGTGCGTTGATGAAGAAGAAGCCCAAACCATTATGGATTCCGTGCATAATGGGGAATCTGGGTCACACATGCACGGGATAGCCTTGGCTCGGAAAATCATGAACCTAGGTTATTACTGGTCAACTGTGAATGCGGATTGTGTGAGGCACGCGCGGAAGTGCCATGAGTGCCAAATTTTCGCTAAGCTGCAAAAACGGCCTCCAGTCAATTTAAATCCAATTGCTTCACCGTGGCCTTTTGCAACTTGGGGTATAGATGTAATTGGAAAGATCCACCCGAAAGCCTCTAATGGCCATCAATTTATCCTGGTCGCTGTAGATTATTTCACTAAATGGATTGAGGCAGCTTCCTTTTCGATGTTAAACGCCAAGAAGGCAGCACAGTTTGTACGTACTAGCATCCTTTGTCGGTATGGAACACCATTCGAGATCATTACTGATAACGGGTCTCATTTTCAAGGAGAATTCGCTGACCTCTTAAAGCATAAGAAGATTCAGCACCATAAGTCCTCACCCTATCGCCCACAAACAAATGGGGCCGTCGAAGCCGCGAACAAGGCTATAAAAGTCATTTTGCAAAAGACGATTCAGAGGCATAAAGCTTGGCACGAACAGTTACCGAACGCCCTATGGGGATACAGGACTTCAATCAGAACGCCTACTGGGGCAACCCCGTACTCCCTAGTGTATGGAATGGAAGCAGTGTTGCCTATTGAGCTGGAAGTTCAGTCAGCAAGGGTTATCCGGGAAAGCCAGATCAACGAAGCAGATTGGGCTGAGAATTATCATTTGCAACTTTTGGGTATGGATGAAAAACGATTGCGAGCAATCCACCAAACTCAAGTCTATCAAAGAAGAATGGCAAGACATTTTAACAAGAAGGTCAAAGACCGGAAACTGGAAGAAGGTTGTTTGGTTCTGAAGGAAATTAGACAACCGGTCATACATCCACGGGGGAAGTTCCGTCCTCATTGGGCTGGACCCTATGTGTTGAAGAAGATCTTGTCAGGCGGAGCCGTTATTTTGACTGATTTGGATGGCTTGGAATTCACTAATCCATGTAATTTAGATCAGTTAAAAAGATATTTTGTGTAAATTGTAATCATCTGCATAATGTAAAACGAACTACATTAGACCTGATTCTCTTTGGAAAAAAGAAATTATATATCGGAGATATGTAGGCAGCCCTCATTGGGCGCGGTCTAAACATTAATAAAAAAATCATTTCATAATTCATTTCTTCTTTGCAAAAAAAAAAAAAAAAAAAAAAAAAAGTGAAAAAAAACCCGCTAAGTTGAAAACCCGAAAGGGCGACTTAGGCAAAAAGGGGGTAGCTCGCTAAGCTGAAAACCCGAAAGGGCGGCTTAGACAAAAATTAGAGCTTGAATAAATAAAAGTTGGCAAATGCTTGGAAAGTTCAAACGCCTAATGACAAAGTCAAATAATCCAGAATCAAGCAAGAGAGTCCAAAATAACTAAAGAAAGTGTAAAGCATACATCAAAAGATAAATCCAAAGTCCCAAACGAAAGGCAAAACAAGAAAAAAATCACAAAAGTTCATAAGAGTCTAGGTATCCCGTCGCCTCCGCGGAGCGGCATCCTCTAAGTCTTCTACTGAACTCTGCCCAGCCTTGCCTGTCTGAGGGGCCAGCACAATCTCCTCACCTGTCCCAACCTCCTCTTCAGCATCAGCCTGAACCCAACCTTCGAGAACACTCAGCAGTGCAGTCCTCCTTGGTCTTTCAATCGGCCAGACAGCGGTAATGAACCAGGCCCGGTACTCGGGAGAAGTCTGAACGCTGGTAGGATCAGGTAAAGGTCTAACCATACGGTGATCTCTAACCCAAGCTTTAAGAACAGCTCGGGTAACACCAGCAGTAATCGCAGAATCAGCTGAAAAGTCATCCATAATAGGGACAGTTTGATCTATCCCCATCTGCCTCAGAACGCGCGAAGCGCAGTACCAAGTACAGTGTGTGAGGCCTAGGAGATAAACCCGAGAATGGCGAAAGCTGACCTGAATAAAGCGGTTGATATTGTACCAAGGGACGAACCACAGTATCTCAATTGGACCCAATTCAACCAGCCATGAAGTCCATGTTTCAGTAGAAGGGTGGGAGAGCAAGATTTTCCGCATGCGATATTGAGAAGAATTGTAGGGAAGAGAGGTTGGAGCAGCCACTACTTGGAGGTGATCCCTCAACCAAACCTGAATAATGGATCTTTTCCATTATAGAAAAAAAAGAGGAAGAAGAAGAATGAGGAAAGATGATAGGGAGAAATACCTACAAAATAATGGGAGAAACGGTCCAATCGTCGAACCCTAAAGCGGCTTTGTCAAGACTTCTAATGGTCTCAGCCAGCACAATACCGCCAATGCAACCCATGTCCTCCATTTCCCAAACCATAGGGCAAAGCCGCAAGTCTCCAAAACCCGGGTCCCGGTTGAATAAGAAACCAGCCAATAAGCAGAAAACCAGGGCCCGCATCCTCAGCCTCATCCGGTCAGGGTCGTCCAAGCAAGTCTCTGAAAATTCATCAATCAGAGGCAGCAGAATCGCCTTCTGATCATCCACAATCATAGCCCTAGCCTGTGGCCGGCTAAACCGAAACAAGTTCTCAAATGACTTAACATACCCAACTTTCACCTCGTGCCTAACCAAGGGAGCATTGGGATCACACCCTATAATCGCACAAAATTCCTCAAAAAGAGGGCACATTTCCTCCATCATAGCCCCAAACCGAAAAACGTGAGCCTCAGGATCCCAAAATCTAATACAGGCTCGCACAAAGTCCCAGTCAACTACTACGCCCCTAAGAGTGATAACAGGAGAAATTCCGTACCTCCCCAAATTGATCTTTTCAACTTTGGAGAGACTCCTGGTCCAGCTATGCATGCTATGATTGTAAAAGGGATTCATGTTTCTTATTTATTTATCCTTCCTGGTTTTTATTAAAAAAAATAATAAATATAATAATAAATAAAATAAATAATAATAAGTAAAAAAAAAAAAAAAAAAAGGAGGGAAGAGAGAGAACTAACCTAAATAGTTGTTTAAGCACAGTGTTTGAGAGTCAGAATGAAAAAAAAAGGGGGCTGAAAGCAGCCTTTTTATTGAGAAAGTCGCGCCTAAGGGCGGCTGCCCGCGCCCTCTAAGGCTGGTATGCCCACCTGAAAGGCGGGCATGCCCGCCCAGCATGGGCGGACATGCCCGCCCAGGAAGGGCGGGCACGCCCGCTCAGCGTGGGCGGACACGCCCGCCCAGCGTGGGCGGGCACGCCCGCCCAGCGTGGGCGCACACGCCCGCCCAGGCAGGGCGCACACGCCCGCCCAGCCCAGGCAGGCATATAAAAAAAAAAAAAAATAGAAATAAAAATAGAAAATAACTTTTTCCTTTTCTCTTTCGAAAAAAAAAACAAAAAAAAAAAAAGAGAAACAAAGTGTGTACTTTTTTAATCCTTTTCTGCTCAAATCTAATGCATGCATACTGTCAGGTACAAATAAGTTGAGCACAGAAATACAGGCCAAGTTTCAATACAGTAAAAAAAAAAAAAAAGAGAGAGGGAAAGAAAGTAAAGGAAAGCAAAGAAGTCTAGCAGCTATCAGCGGCGAGACCTCCTCCTCCTCTGGTCGTCAAAAGCCTGCAGTGTCCAAGCTGAAGTTAGTTCCTCCTGCATTCCAAGGATTAGCTCCATCATCTGACGGATCAAGCCGTCAGGAACCTGGAAATCACACAAAAATACAAAGTCAATATACAAATCTCATATGAATCCTTTTTTATGAGGGGTTTACCAGTCATTACCTCATTAATGTCATCAGGAGGAAGAGCCAGGTGATTCACACGACCCAGGGATACCTCCCTAAGAGACGAAGTACCCTCAGGAGTGTAATAGGAAATGCTGTATGGAAGGTGCAAATTGGCCAAGCCCGGATGGACAGGCCTGGTAGCCTCTGAAATAGCCTGGGGAATCCTGAAGGCACCAACCGAATGACTAGGGCCAGCTCGAGACGGACCCTCCACCGGAGTAGAAGAAGAAGGCTGGGTCACAGGCCTCCTCCTTGGAGTCCTGGCCGAAGAACCGGAAGCCCGAGAGGAACGGGTGCCAAGCGGCTGGGAAGGAGTCGACCTCGGGAGACTGTCGAACCTGGAGCCGATGGGCCGCATCAGAAACACCTGGCAGAATTCGTCATAATCTCCACCCCGGATCAATTCCATGCACGGGATACCCTCAGTATGGACATCTGTAAGAACCATCTGTTTGCCCGCTCGCATGTCCTCAGGGGGAGGAAGAGGAACGGAGCGGCAGCCCCTAACCTGGAAGTTCACTCGCTCACCCAGGTAATAACGTCTCAGAACAGGATGTGATAAGACAAACCGCCGCCGAGACAGAGCCTCTGATCGCCTGAAATGGGGATCCGCCTCAATCCAATGTTGGAGTCGGATGCCCATCGCCCCTACTTCAACCTATGTAAGAGAAGCAAATGTGTTAATAAATCTTTTTTTTTTTCACATAACCAAGAGAAATTAGGAATGCACTCGCCTGCCCTATGGTACAAGTATCGAAGAAGCTCCGCAGATCTCCCAAAGACTTCCGGTGTAGAATAGACTGTTGGTTAGCTCGGTACCATCTCCAAGCTAAAGGTACCAACCCTAGCCCAAGATCAGTGCGGGCCAGCTCAGGGCGGATATAGGGAAAATACTCAAAGGCCCAAGTCTGCACAAGGAAGGAAAGGATTAATAATAAAAATAAAGGGGGGGGGGGCACAGAATGAGGATATGTTCTTTACATTACCTCCCAGAAATAGTAGGTCCCACTGAGCCTACAGTGGCCTCGACTCAGATCGCACATATCCTCGTACATGCGGCTCAGAATAGCACCGGCCCAGTCATACTCAGTGAGGTGGGCCAAGTCCTCCAAACTCCTCAGTATAGAGGGATTAAACTTCTCTTTTCTGTTAGACCAGAAAGACGAAGCAAACAGCAGCAGCAGAGTGAATCTAGCTACCTGAGTCGCCGTTAGCTCTCCCTGTCTATGTCGGGCATAAATGCTAGGAGCTTGGGAGGATAACCAGTGCCTCGAAACACTCAGATCGGGGAGGAATGGCTGGGTCTAACAATCCAGGGAAGGTCAATCCCTATCAACTCCGTCATTCGGTCGGGGGTAACCGCAGTCCTCCAATCGTCATACAGCTCGATCGGCCGAGTACCAAAAGGAATCCCAGAAATCAATGAAAAGTCAGTTGGGGTCATCGTCATCTCGCCCCAAGAGAAGTGGAAAGTGTCGGTGGTGTCCCACCATCTCTCAGCCAACGCGCCCAGTAAACTCTTGTAATTCTGCCTACCCAGCTCGAGATTTCTTAAGAAGCCCAGGTGAGAGGGGTCAATGATGGCTCCGACCGGGTTATTAGGATCAAGTATGTCAAATGGGATCTCAGCAATAGAGGACTCGCCCACGTCCAGCCTAATGTATGCGTCCTAGAAGGTAAAACAGTTTAAGGTTATCCTTTGGTTCCTAACTAAAAGATATCCTAATCCTCCCCCAGTATCATACTAATAAAAGTGGTAAGATTCAATCACAATTTGGCCCAAGGCCCAAAAATCACGATTTGGCCTAAGGCCCAAGAAATCACGATTTGGCCTAAGGCCCAAGAAATCACGATTTGGCCTAAGGCCCAAAAAATCACGATTTGGCCTGAGGCCCAAGAAATCACGATTTGGCCTGAGGCCCAAGAAATCACAATTTGGCCTAAGGCCCAGAAAATCACGATTTGGCCTAAGGCCCAAAAAAAATCACGATTTGGCCTAAGGCCAAAAAAAAATCACGATTTGGCCTAAGGCCCGAAAATCATAATTTGGCCTAAGGCCCAATCACGATTTGGCCTAAGGCCCGAAAAATCATAATTTGGCCTAAGGCCCAAAAAATTCACACTTGGCCTAAGGCCCAAAAGTACAGAAGCGAAGGGAGCTTACCTGGGCAAAGACGCCGGTCATGGAAACATGATTGTCAGCGTCCGCCGCAAGATTGGCATCGTCCACAGAAATTCCCAGAGACTCTAGGAGGTCCTCACCGCTGCTATAGCTTGGGGAAGCCATGATGAGAAAGTTGAGAGAATTTGAGAGAGCTCTTTTGATTTGGAGAGTGGAGAATAAATGAAATAATGAGTTTTTGAGCTATTTATAAGCAAATAGCCAAGAGGCGGGTCCTTTTGACGCGTCTAACATTCGCCTACAAAATTTAGTTTTCAGACAACCACCAGTGGCCATAAAAACATCTTTTATGGTTGCCGGTGGGGGGCAACTGTGAATACCTAAATTTTGAGGCTCAAAGAGCCAATTCTTTCGGACTGCAAACAGCCCGGTCGGACCAGAGGTCATTCAAAAAGTTCACCGGAAGTGTGCCAATATGGTACTTGAAATGTCCGAAAAATTACGAAGATCACGAAACTGGTCTCGGAATATTTTTTTTGGAAGTCCGGGACTCCCGAAAAAGCCTCCGGAAAGAAAAAAAGGCACGCATGTCCGCCCGCGGGGGTGGGCATGCCCACCCTCAAGGACGGACGCACCGGCCCTGCAAAGGCGGGCACGCCCGCCCAACCTGGGCACACATGCCCGCCCAGCATGGGCGGGCACGCCCGCCCAGACCAGGTGCGCACGCCCGCCCAGCCCAGGCGCGCATGCCCGCCCTCGAGGGCGGGCAGGCGCGCCCGGGGTGCATTTTTTCTCTATAAAAGACGGCTCTGGGGCTCCGTTTTGAGGCACTCAGTCTGTGTTGACGGACGCTCCTTCTCCCTACGCTCTTTGCGATTCTTTACTGCTTTCTTGCATTTTTTAATTTTAATTTTATTTTATTGTTGTGATACTTGGTCACTTAAAATTAAATTAAAATTAATTCCCTTAACGAGGAGCTTAACCTGGAGTTAAGAAGCGGTCGACGATTAAATCAGGTACGTGAACAAAACTCTGCCTATTTAATTTTAGCACTTCATGCATGCTTCTCTTCTACTCCTTTTAATTCTACAACTGCATAAATGCATTCATGTCATCATATAGGCAAGTAAATTGCCTCAATTAAAGTATGATTAAGCGAAATGCCCGGTTAATTAATAATCGTGGTATTAAAGCTTAAATCCGACAATATTGGCTTAAAATATCTAGTCTATCAATGGCTATGGTATGATTGCCTTTATTTCGAACAATTTTCGGCTTAAGTCCAGTTCATCAATAATTGTGACTAAGTAGCCTAAATTATTCACGTTCTTCTGGCATTAAATTGCCTACATTGCAGTTTGATTAATTACTTTTGGTAAACAAATTGCCAATAAGTAAGATCAGTTATTTTTTAGCAATAAAACGCTTAAATCAAAGTTTTGGCAAAATGCCTTAAAACTAAACCAATCTTTTTGGCTTTAAAGCCTTAAATCATTCAATTTTGGCGACAGTCGCCTAAATAAATCATCAATCAATTTTGGCAACATCTTGCCTAAATCGGCACTTTTTGCTAAAAGCTTTCAAATCAACACATCTTGGCTAAAAGCCTTTAAAATCAATTTTTCGGCAATTAAATTGCCTAAATCACAAAATGTTTTGGCTAAAAGCCTTAATTCATTTTTTGGCAAACAAATAAGTCCAATCAACATTTTTCTGGCACACAAATAAGTCCAATCAAAACCTTTTGGCAAAATGCCTAAAACAATCAATTCTTTGGCACAATGCCTAAACAAAATGCACAAAGCATACACACACTCATGCATAAAGCATCCCCATTCAAAGCCCTCTAAAAGAGGCCTATCGAACTACGTTGACTTTGATCTTCCATTCAAACGGAAGTACGTAGGCACGTTTGGGATTTAACCCCGAGCGGCAAGTCGAAATCACCTTAAACACATCATTCACCTTGTAAAGCATTCATTCATGGTTAGTTCATCAGCATGACATAGTCTCGGGATCCATCTCGGGTTTGCACACCATGCCTTAGACATTGGGATAATTAATCTAGTAATTAGGTTAATTTAAATCGGAGTCATTTAGGGTTTTTCCTAGTTTACCCTAAAGCAATTAAACAAGGTGGCGACTCATACATTCACGTGCATTTCTTCCCTTAGTCACATGCATTCATATGCCTATGATATTTTGGGGAGGGGTTCACACCCCGCCAGTTTTACAGCCACCAAGGCTAGGAAAGCCTTTGCTATTGTATCTATCAATGACAGAAGAAGCGATGGGTGCAATGCTAGCTTAATAAGCAGAAGATACAAGGATAGAAAATGCCATGTATTACCTCAGCAAAAGGATGCTTGACTACGAGCTAAAATACAATAAGATAGAGAAGTTGTGTCTGGCTCTAGTTTGGGCTTGTACAAAGCTGCAGCACTACCTCTCGTCCTACACCACATACGTTATTTCTGAATCGAACCCCTTGAAATTCCTTATGGAGAGGCCGGTTCTTGACAGTAAGATGGCTAAGTGGGTGTCGGTGCTCGCAGCCTATGATTTAAAATTTGTACAATGGAAGGCAATGAAGGGCGGAGCCTTAGTTGATCAATTAGCAGAATTACCGGTCGAAGACCAAATGCCGGAGGTAGAATTTCTCGATGAAGACTTGTTAAGCTTGGAGAGTGAAGTCTGGGAGATGTACTTCGATGAAGCTTTAAACTACCATGGAAATGGGGTTGGAGTCGTATTCAAAACTCCTTGTGGAGAATACATCCCAATCGCATTCAAATTAGATTTCGACTGCACCAACAATGAAGCCGAGTATGAAGCTTGCATAAAGGGGTTAGAAGCAGCCCTGGAAAAGGAAATAAAGGTCCTCAAGGTTTTCGGGGATTCCAATTTAATAGTCTCCCAAGCCTTGAGAAAATGGAAAATTAAGGAAGAGCGTTTGGTTCCTTACCTACAACGCTTGGACGAAGTGGCTCAGCAATTTGAGGATTTATCCTTCCACTACTTGCCGCGAGCCAAAAATCAATTTGCTGATGCTCTGGCTACTTTGGCCTCTATGGTTAATGTAGGGGGAGACCAAGTCATTCGACCTCTGACAGTTCGGCTATAGAAACAGCCAGCACATATCATGAATTTGGTGGATGACGAGCCCTGGTTTTGGGACATACAGAACTATCTTCAAAATGAAGCCTACCCAGAGGGATCCACCAAGACTGATCAACGGACATTGAGACAGTTAGCATCCGGATATTTCCTTGCTGGGGGAGCTCTATATAAAAGAAGTTGGAATGGCCTGCACCTAAGGTGCGTTGATGAGGGAGAAGCTCAAACCATCATGGATTCCTTACATAATGGGGAGGCTGGTCCACACATGCATGGGATAGCCTTGGCTCGAAAAATCATAAACCTGGGTTATTATTGGTCAACCATTAATGCAGATTGCGTGAGGCACGCGCAGAAGTGCCATGAGTGTCAAATTTTTGCTAAGCTGCAAAGACAGCCTCTGGTCAATTTGAATCTTATTGCTTCACCATGGCCTTTCGCAACTTGGGGCATAGATGTGATCGGAAAGATCCACCAAAAGGCTTCCAATGGTCATCAATTTATCCTGGTTGCTGTTGATTATTTCACTAAGTGGATTGAGGCAGCCTCCTATTCGGTCTTGAATGCCAGGAAGGCAGCACAGTTCGTTCGTACTAACATCCTTTGTCGGTACGGAACGCCATTTGAGATCATAACTGATTATGGGTTCCATTTTCAGAGTCAATTCTCTGATTTGTTGAAAGAAAAGAGAATCCAACATCATAAGTCCTCACCCTATCGTCCACCAACGAATGGGGCTGTAGAAGCTACAAACAAGGCTATAAAAGTCATTTGCAGAAGACGGTTAGAAAGCACAAAGCTTGGCATGAACAGTTGCCAAATGCCCTATGGGGATATAGGACTTCAATCAGAACGCCTACTGGGGCAACTCCATATTCCTTAGTGTATGGTATGGAAGTAGTGTTGCCTATCGAGCTGGAAGTTCAGTCGGTGAGAATTATCCGGGAAAGCCAGATCAGCAAAGCAGATTGGGCTAAGAATTATCATTTGCAACTCTTGGGTATGGATGAAAAGCGATTGCGAGCAATCCACCAAACTCAAGTTTACCAGAGAAGAATGGCGCGACATTTTAATAAGAAGGTCAAAGACCGAAAACTGGAAGAAGGTTGTTTGGTCCTGAAGGAAATTAGACAGCCAATCATAGACCCACGTGGGAAGTTTCGTCCTCATTAGGCTGGACCCTATGTGTTAAAGAAAATATTGTCTAGCGGAGCCGTCATTTTGACTGATTTGGACGGTTTGGAATTCACGAATCCATGTAATTTAGATCAGTTAAAAAGATATTTTGTATAATAAGCATTGCATAATGTAAAAATGAACTACATTAGACTTGATTCTCTTTGGAAAAAAGAAATTATGTATCGGAGATATGTAGGCAGCCCTCATTGGGTACGGTCTAAACATTAATGAAAATCATTCCATAATTCTTTCTTCTTTGCCAACAATAATAAAAAAAAAAGAAAAAGAAAAGAAAAAAAAGAGAAAAACCCGCTAAGTTGAAAACCCGAAAAGGGCGGCTTAAGCAAAAGTCAGGGCCTGCTAAGCTAAAAACCCGAAAAGGGCGGCTTAGGCAAAAATTAGAGCCTGAATAAATAAAGTTGGAAAATGCTTGGAAAGCTTAAAAGACAAATCACATTCTCAATTAAAGTAATAAAGTCAAGCAGAAAGCAAAAGAGTCCAAAGAAAAATAAATAAATAATGAAGTCCAAGTCCAAAAACAGAAACATAGATCCAAAATCCAAGGTCAAAGTCCCGAATAAAAAGCCAAAATAAGGGAAAAATAACAAAAGTCCGAAAGCCTATAAGAGTCTAGGTGTCCCGTCGCCTCCGTGGGGCAACATCCTCCGAGTCATCCCTAGCCGCTGAACTCTCTCCAACCTCGCCTGTCCGAGGAGCTAACACAATCTCCTCATCAGTCCCGATCTCATTATCAGCGTCAGCCTGAGCCCAACCTTCAAGTACACTCAGCAGTGTGTTCCTCCTTGGCCTTTCAACCGACCAGACAACGGCAATGAACCAGGTCCGATACTCAGGAGAAGTCTGGACACCGGCAGGATTAGGTAAAGGCCTAACCATGTGATGGTCTCTAACCCAAGCCCTAAGGATAGCTCGGGTAACACCTGGAGTGATGGTTGAATCAGCTGAAATGCCATCCACAATCGGAACAGTCTGGTCTATCCCCATCTGCCTCAAAACGTGCGAAGCGTAGTACCAAGTACAGTGTGTAAGGCCTAAAAGGTAAACCCGAGTATGGCAGAAGCTAACCTGGATAAAGCGGGTGATGTCATACCAGGAAATGTACCACAGTACCTCATTTGGACCCAACTCAATCAGCCATGAAGTCCATGCATCAGTAGATGGGTGTATGATCAAGATCCTCCGCATACGATACTGAGTGGGGCTATAGGGCAAGAGAGTAGGAGCAGCAACCACTTGGAGGTGGTCCTTTAACCAAACCTGAGTAATGGATCCTTTCTATTACAAAGGAAAGAACCAAAAGAAAGAAGAAAAAAGGAAGAGGAAATACCTGGAGAATAATCGGAGAGACCGTCCAGTCATCGAAGCCTAAAGCAGCTCTATCAAGGCTCATGATAGTCTCTGCCAGCACCATGCCGCCGATGCAACCCATATCCTCCATCTGCCGAATCATGGGGCAGAGTCGCAAATCCCCAAAGCCTGGGTCCTTGTTGAACAAGAAACTAGCTAATAAGCAGAAAACCAAGGCCCGCATTCTCAGCCTCATCCGGTCTGGGTCATCTAGTCGAGTCTCTGAAAATTCATCAATCAGTGGTAGTAGAATTACCTTTTGGTCATCCACAACCATGGCCCTAGCCTATGGCCGGCTGAACTGGAATAAACTTTCAAACAACCGTACCTCCCCAAATTGATCTTTTCTACCTTGGAGAGACTCTTAGTCCAATTGTGCATGCTAATAAAACAGTAAGTGCAGAAACATAAAAAACAAAAAAAAAAGTCCACAATTTGGCCACGAAGGCCCAGAAGTTCACATTTTGGCCCCTAAGGCCCAAAAATTCCCAATTTGGCCCCAAAGGCCCAAAAATTCACAATTTGGCCACAAAGGCCCAGAAGTTCACATTTGGCCCCGAAGGCCCAAAAATTCCCAATTTGGCCACTAAGGCCTAAAAATTCACATTTTGGCCCTTAAGGCCCAAAAATTCCCAATTTGGCCCCAAAGGCCCAGAAGTTCACATTTGGCCCTGAAGGCCCAAAAATTTCCAATTTGGCCCCAAAGGCCCAAAAAGTTCACATTTTGGCCCCTAAGGCCCAAAAGTTCACATCTTGGCCCCTAAGGCCCAAAAATTCCCAATTTGGCCCCAAAGGCCCAAAAGTTCACATTTGGCCACAAAGGCCCAAAAATTCACAGTTGGCCACAGAGGCCCAAAAATTCACATTTTTGGCCCCTAAGGCCCAAAAATTCACAGTTGGCCACAGAGGCCCAAAAACTCACATTTTGGCCCCTAAGGCCCAAAAATTCACCCTTTGGCCCCTAAGGCCCAAAAATTCACGCTTTGGCCCCTAAGGCCCAAAAATCCACATTTTGGCCTCTAAGGCCCAAGAAATAATTAAAACAAATAAAAGTGAAAGGGAGCTCACCTAGGCGTAGATGCCAGTTACGGAGGCGTGAGTGTCAGCGTCCGCCGTAACATTGACCTCATCGAGGGAAATTCCCAAAGACTCCAGAAAATCCTCGTCGTTGCTGTGGTTCAGAGAGTCATGATGAGGAAGTTGACAGAATTTGAGAAAGCTCTTTGATTTGGAGAGTTTAGAATGAGTGAAAAGTGAGAATTTCAAGCTATTTATAAGCAAATAGCCAAAAGGCGGGTCTTCTGGATGTGTCCGATTTTCGCCTCAATAATTTATGTTTCAGACAACCACCGACTCCCATAAATCATTTTTATGGTTGCCGGTGGGGGCCAACTGTGAATACCCAAATTTTGAAGCTCAAAGAGTCAGTTTTCCCGGACTGCAAACAATTCGGCCGGACCGAAGGCCATTCGGAACGTTCACCGAAAGTATGCCAATATGGTACTTGAAACGTCCGAAAAATTACGAGGATCGCAGAATTGGTCCCGAAATATTTTTTGGAGGTCCGAAACTCTCGAAAAAGCCTCCGGAACAAAGACTAGCGCACCTGCCAGCCACGGCGGCGGCGTCCGCCGGACACGACGGCGCCTGCCACCTGCCACGGCTGCGGCTGCCGCCGGACATAGCGGCGCCGGCCGCCGGTGACGGCGGCTCCGGCGTCATCGGCGGTCGGCCCCCGGCGGCGGCGGCCGGTCACGGCGGCTCCGGCCGCCAGACACGGCGGCAGCTGCCGCCATCCAACCCGATTTTTGCCTATAAATATTATCCCCGGCACTCCGTTTTGACTCACTCAGTCTGTGTTGACGGATGCTCCTTCTCCCCTACGCTCTTTGCGATTCTTTACTGCTTTTCTGCATTTGGCATAAGCTTTTATTATTTTGTTGTTGTGATACTTGGTTATTTAAATTAAATAAATCCTAAATTAATATTCCCTAAACGAGGAGCTTAATTTGGAGTTTTCAAGCTGAAGCTAAGAAGCGGCCGTCGAATAAATCAGGTACATAAACGAAACTCTGCCTATTTAATTTTAGCACTTCATGCATATTCTTCTTCTACTCCAATTCTGATTTAAACTGCTGCATCAATGCATTCACGTCATCAATTTGGCAAATAAGACTGCCTTAATTAAATATGATTAAGCTTAAATGCCCGGTTAATTAATAATCGTGGTATTAAAAGCCTAAATCCGACAATATTGGCTAAAGTGCCTAGTCGATTAATGACTATGGTATAATCGCTTTATTTCGATCAGTCCGGCTTAAGTCCAATTAATCAATAATTGTGGCTAAATAGCCTTAATTAAACATGTTTTTCTTGGCAATAAATTGCCTATATTACAAATCAATTAATCACTTTTGGCAAACAAATTGCCTATAAAGTAAAATTAACCTTTTTTTAGCGACAAATCGCTTAAATCCATTTTTGGCAAAAATGCCTTGAATTAATCAATCTTTTACCTAAAAGCCTTAAAATTAATCATTTTGGCGACAATCGCCCAATCAACATTTTTGGCAATAAATTGCCTGAATCAATCTTTTTGGCTAAAAGCCTTAAATCAACATTTTGACGACAATTGCCTAATCAACATTTTTGGCAATAAATTGCCTGAATCAATCTTTTTGGCTAAAAGCCTTAAATCAACGTTTTTTGGCAACAAACGCCTAATCAATCAATTTTTGGCAAAATGCCTAAACAAAATGCACGAAGCATACACACACTCATGCATTAAGCATACCCATTCAAAGCCCTTTAAAAAAGGTCTATCGAACTACGTCGACTTTGATCTTCCATTCAAACGGAAGTACGTAGGCACGTTCGGGATTTAACCCCGAGCGGCAAGTCGAAATCACTTAAACATTTCATTGGTCCAATTACATCATTTACCCTGCAAAGCATTCATTTATTGGGTTAGTTCATCAGCATGACATAGTCTCGGAATCCACCTCGGGTTCGAAGATTGTGCCTTAGACGTTGGGATAATTAATCTAGTAATTAGGTTAATTAAAATTGGAGTCAACTTAGGGTTTTTTCCTAGTTTACCCTAAAATAAGTAAACAAGGTGGCGACTCATACATTCACGTGCATTTCTGCCCTTAGTCACATGCATTTTTTTTATGCTTGATATTTGGGGGAGGGGTTCACAGCTTCATGCATGAGTGTGTGTATGCTTCGTGCATTTTTGAGGCATTTTGCCAAAGTTGATTGATTTTCTGTTTTAGGCATTTGTTGCCAAAAGGTGCTTGATTAGGCAATTTATTGCCAAAAATTGATGTTTGGGCTATTTGTTGCCAAAAATGGTTGATTAAAGCATTTGTGCCAAAAGTTGATATTTGATTAGGCAATTTGTTGCCAAAGATTGGTTAGGCGATTTGTCGCCAGAATGATTAAGGGTATTTGTGCCAAAAGGAGTTTTGTTGGGCGATTTATCGCCAAAAATGATTAAGGCATTCGTGCCAAAAGATGATATGTAATTTAGGCAATTTATTGCCAAAGAAAAGGTGATATTTGGGCGATTTGTCTCCAAAAAGTGGTTTTTTGAATTATAGGCAATTTATTGCCAAAAGCGATTGATTAAACCGTAGGCAATTTATTGCCAAAATGTGATTGATTAAACTGTAGGCAATTTGTTGCCAAAAACGTGATTGATTAAGGCTTTTAGCCACAATTATTGACTAATTGGACTTTTAGCCGAATTGTTCGAAATAAAGGCAAATACACCGTAGTTATTAATTAACTAGGCACTTTAGCCAATATGTTCGGAGTTTTAGCATTAATACCATGATTATTGATTAACCGAGCATTTTAGTCTAAACTTATTTACTTAAGGCAATTTGCTGCCAAAATGATTATGGTGTGAATGCATTTAGAGTTTAGGGTAGAAGAGAAAATATGCACAAAATGCTGAAATTAAATGGGCAGAGTTTCGTTATTACCTGAGTTAATCGGCGGCCACTTCTTAGCGTCAGCTTGAAAATTCCAGATTAAGCTCTTCGTTTGGGGAATATTAATTAAAATTAATTCGATTAAGTGACCAAATATCACAACAGCAGAGTAATAAAAGCCTACACTAAATGCAGAAAAGTAGTAAAAGAACCGCAAGGAGCGTAGGAGAGAAGAGAGCGTCCGTCAACACAGACTGAGTGAGTAAAACTGTCGATTCGGGGCTGTATTTATAGAAAAAACTAGGCTGGAGGGCTGGTGCTACCGCCGTGGACGGTCCACTTGCTAATTTTTCGTTCCAAAGGCTTTTTTGGGAGTTCCATACCTCCAAAAAATATTCCAGGACCAGTTCCGCGATCCTCGTAATTTTCCGGACGTTTCAAGTACCATATTGGCATACTTTCGGTGAACTTTCCGAATGGCATCCGGTCTGGGAAAACAGGCTTCTTGAGCCTCAAAATTTGAGTATTCACAGTGTGTGTGTGTGTGTGTGTGTGTGTGTGTCTGTGTCTGAGTGTGTGTGTGGCATACACATAAGCCCCACATCAGCTTCACATAAGCAAGATATAAAGTACTAATAAAAGCAATATAATAAAGAAAATATCATTCAAATCCTAATTTATTACAACTCAGACCCCTAATTACACAAATACTTCCTTAATTGTATCCTAACAACATATTTTTTCGATCAAAGAAAAATTTAGTTATTTTTAAGAAAAATGACTTCTCAGTTTTAAGAGATAAAAATATTTTTTGGACATTAACAAACTTATTATAATATTATAAATGCATATTTTTTTTTAAATTTATTAACCATTAGTAGTCATTACCACCAGTCACTTTTCACCTTCACCGACCACCACCCAACGGGGTAGAGGTTTAAATTTTGCACTGGCACATAGATTTGGTGATCTGTGAACATGTGTTTTTTACACCCTTACATCTTGGCAAAGCATTATAAAAGGAGCGATTCAAACTTGTAGCAAATCGGTCAAATATCGAAGGTTAACCTGCAAGTCAAAGCTACCTTTATCCACACACTTATTTTGCCCTGATCTCAGTACCAGGACATATAAAATTCCATCACAGCTCCAACATTTTGAGAATCAATTCGATCGAACATCGTTTGGACCTCAAATCGACATACAAAGCGAAATAGTGAGGGAACAGAGGGAAAAGACAAAATTGACACCACTTTTGCCTAGGTACCGAGGGCCTCACCCTAGGTACCAAGGATCTCACCCATGGTACTGTGGGAAGGCTTCAGTAGGCCACCATCGGTATAGTGGGGGGGCCACTTGGTACCATATGAGCCTCATTCGGTACTGAGGCTCAGCTCCAACTCCTTATAAAATGTAGCACTCTCCCCCTCCATTCTCACCTTACCTATTGTTGCTTGATTGAGCACTTCTCATGCATCAACTAATCTATTTTTCCCTTTGTGAATGATTCTAAGGCCCTAAAGTCCAATTTTTACTTGATTTCCTTAATCGAGTCAAGAATCCAACTTGGTTCTCTAAAGTCGATTCTTTTGGCTTTCAATCACACTTTGGTCCAAAGCTAATTAATTAATTAATATTAATTGATATAAGACTTAATAGGGTCCTTGTGCCCATCCTTAGCATATTTTGGAGCAAGTCTTGATTTCTTTGATGGAGTAGATGCACCGTGGAGCTCTGAAGCCGCACACTTGCACCACTTGACCTTCAAACCCTAATTGACCAAGGGTATAATCACTAAAACTCAACATTTTTCAATGAAGCTTGGTTCGTCCAACACCTAATACATGTTAAGCTCAGTCCATCCGACACCTAATGCATGCTAAAACTTGGTCCATCCAGCTGCTTTAAGCCCATTCTAAGAATGGCATCACATCAAAACCCTACCACCTTAATTGATGGTAGAACTCCGTGTGCCCTGATCCTCATTCAAATGAGGTACAAAGGCATATCTAGAATTTCAGTCTAGGTAGCGAGCCCTTGACTGTACAGACGGCTCGGAATCTAGGGGAATATGTCATATGACCTAGAATCCTTGATAAATGAGGCTAAAGTCGGGCTCCCCTCCTAATTACACCATTTATGCTTTATTATGCTTTTAAATGTTGTGTCTATAATTGCCATGCGTTCTAATGTTCTAAGTATGATCATGCATCGAGGCTAGTGCATTTTATCCATTGTGGTAATAAATTGGAGTTAAGCATGAGGTTTTTACCTTATACTTTCTTCAAAAAAAAAAAAAAAAAAAACAAAGTAAGGTGGCGACTCTAAACACACTTAAAGTGCTCCAAAGAGCCAAATCCAGTCAATCTGAGTGCTATAAGAGCCAAAACAACAAGGAACTGTAAGGAGTTCCCATCGGTCCGTGAGAAACAGACTTGTGAATACTCAAATTTTGAGGCTCAAAAATCCAGTTTTCCCAGACTGCAAATAGTCCGGCCGGACCGGAGGTCATTTTGGAAATTTACCGGAAGTATGCCAATATGGTACTTAAAACGTCCGGGACATCGCGAGGATCGCGGAACTGGTCTCGGAATATTTTTTTGGAGGTCCGGAACTCCCGAAATAGCCTTTGGAACGAAAAAAACTAGCGGATGGACAGGATACAGCGGCAGCGGCCGCCCTTCAGTCCGATTTTGCCTATAAATACAGCCCCGACACTCCGTTTTTACTCACTCACTCTGTGTTGACGAACGCTCCTTCTCCCGTACGCTCCTTGCGATTCTTTACTGCTTTTCTGCATTTAGCATAGGCTTTTATTATTGTGTTGTTGTGATAATTTGGTCACTTAAATTGAATTAAATTAATTAATATTTCCCAAACGAGGAGCTTAATCCGGAGTTTTCAAGCTGAAGCTAAGAAGCGGCCGTCGATTAAATCAGGTACATAAACAAAACTCTGCCTATTTAATTTTAGCACTTCATGCATATTTCTCTTCTACTCCTAATTCTACAACTGCATAAATGCATTCACGTCATCATTAGGCAAATAAACTGCCTCAATTAAACATGATTAAGCTTAAATGCCCGGTTAATTAATAATCGTGGTATTAAAAGCCTAAATCCGACAATATTGGCTTAAAGTATCTAGTCTATCAATGACTATGGTATGATCGCCTTTATTTCGAACAGTCTGGCTTAAGTCCAATTAATTAATAATTGTGGCTAAAAGGCCTTAATAAAACACGTTTTTCTTTGGCAATAAATTGCCTACATTGCAATTCAATTGATCTCTTTTGGCAAACAAATTGCCTACAAGTAGATTAATCTTTTTTTAGCGACAAATCGCTTAAGTTGAAATTTTGGCTAAAAGCCTTCAAATAATTACTTTTGGCAAATAAATTGCCTTAAATCAATCAATTTTGGCGACAAATCGCTTAAATCAATTTTTGGCAAAAATGCCTTGAATTAATCAATCTTTTGGCTAAAAGCCTTAAAATTAATCATTTTGGCGACAATCGCCCAATCAACATTTTTGGCAATAATTGCCTAAATCAATCTTTTTGGCTAAAAGCCTTAAATAAACATTTTTTGCAACAAATGCCTAAATCAAATCAATCAATTCTTTGGCAAAATGCCTAAACAAAAATGCACAAATCATACACACACTCATGCATTAAGCATACCCATTCAAAGCCCTTTAAAAAAGGCCTATCGAACTACATTGACTTTGATCTTCCATTCAAACGGAAGTACGTAGGCACGTTTGGGATTTAACCCCGAGCGGCAAGTCGAAATCACTTAAACACTTTATTGGTCCAATTGCATCATTACCTTGCAAAACATTCACTTAGGTTAGTTCATCAGCATGACATAGTCTCGGGATCCACCTTGGGTTCGCAGATTATGCCTTAAACATTGGGACAATTAATCTAGTAATTAGGTTAATTAAAATTGGAGTCAACTTAGGGTTTTTTTCCTAGTTTACCCTAAAATAATTAAACAAGGTGGCGACTCATACATTCACGTGCATTTCTGCCCTTAGTCACATGCATTCATATGCCTATGTTTTCGGGGGAGGGGTTCACAGTTTGGCGACTCTGCTAGGGAACTTATGTAATCATTTTGCATAAAGTGGACTACGATTGTTGCATCAACTAACTTGCCCTTCTTTAGGGTATTATTTTACTTTGTTTTGCAGGGTACCCTAACATGAATCAAGTATTCTTTCTTTAAGAATACGAGATGAGGAAATTTGGACTCAATTTGTACAATTTAATTAAAACATTTTAACTTGTTGATTTATTTGCACGATTGAAAATCCTTTTCTCCATTGCATAAAAAAATGAATTTCAAAAGAATTTCTTCTCTCTCTGTTCAAACTTCTGAGTCTGGATAGCAAGTAGCGCTGATCGGCAGGTCTCTCTGATTATGTCGACGGACAGCCAAAGCGTCCTCCTTGTTACCGCAAACCATCCCTAATCCTTTTGGGGATGGCCCATGAGTATGCGTACCGTTGGACCCACGCGAAACTCTTTGTTTCACATGTGGTTAGGTATATCCATGCTCAAGGTTAAGGGTCCCTTAATAAGCCAATTCTCTATTTGTGTCATAGCCTATAGAACCTATCCTTTAGGGCTGTATGCACCCAATAATGCTGAATCATTCCATTAAAAATCAATTATGTTGTGATGTTGTGCGCATTCACGCATTCATCCCATACTTCACAAAAAAAAAGGGGGTCTGGAAAATGATAAAAAAGAGAATCTAAAAAAAAAAACATTCCATTTCAAAGCTGGAAAATCACATTTTGGTCCCTGAGACCTGAAAAATTACATTTTGGTCCCTGAGACCTGAAAATTACAATTTGGTCCTTAGGCCCAAAAATTCACATTTTTGGCCCCTAAGGCCCAAAAAAAAAAAAATTTCTTTGAGAACTTAGGGCCTTTCGAAAAGTCGAGGTGCCCAGCCCTAAGCACTCTACCTTACATATCACATCCCATTGGGTCCTATCCTAGGTGTCCTAGCATACCAACATTACCCTACCACACAGGGTCAAACCGTCCCATCTCACAGTGTCAAGTCATTCTTCCCTGTACCAACACTACCCTACATTGTTTGGTCATACCACCCCACATCACAAGGGTCAAGTCCAAATACCTTACCCATACACTACCCTACCTCACACTATCTCACATACCCTATGAAAACACCTTATATAGGATAGTCTAATCATTTTGACTATGTCCTTTCACGGGTACCCCTCCAAAGACCACCTGTACCCGAAACACCAACTGAGCTCTCACCCACAAGTCCAACAACCCCGACTGCACCAATGGCATCACTGTCTGACATCCAAAATCTCATGGAACAACTCGAAGCCAGAATAGAGACTAGAATGAATGAGGCATTAGCTGCCCAGAGAACTGCCCTAATAGCTGAACTAGGTAGTGGTAATGGAAATGGGGCTTCAGCTGGGGGAAATGATCCTGCTGCCTCCAATCAGGGACCCGGTGCTGCACCGACGTCCTCAAACCCTGCCCTGGATGACATGCCCTTTGGAACTACTTTTGAGCTGGAAGCTCAGAAAATGAGAGAGAAGCTGGAATTGTTGGAAAGGTCTATTACTGCCCTCAAGACACACAAGGAAGTGGTGGACATGGACTCCTTGTCCTTGTTCCCCGAAGCAAGATTACCTACAAAATTCAAGATGCCTAACATGGACAAGTTTGACGGAACCACTTGTCCCAAAACGCACCTGAAAATGTATGTGGGTGCCCTCAACCCGTTTGGCCTGAACAGCGAGCTCCTTGCTCAGTTGTTTCAGCAATTTTTAACTAGTGCTGCACTAAGATGGTTTGTAAGCTTGGATCGTTCCAAAATGAAGAATTGGGAGGACATATGCAATGCTTTCAACACGCAGTACCATTATAATATCGAAGTGGATGTTACCCAGAGGGATTTGGAAACCACTAAACAAAAGAACAATGAGCCCTTCTCCTCATTCCTTTTGAGGTGGAGAGCCAAAGCTGCTCAAATGATCAACCGACCCTCTGAACAGGAACAAGTTGACATAATAATCAAGAATTTACTGCCTGTCTACCAGTCACAGCTTCAAACACAGTACTTGCCTATGTTCCAATCGCTCATTGCAACTGCAACTAAGGTGGAAGACTTAATCCAGTTGGGTCAACTCAAAGAAGACTCATACAAGAAACAGAATCATACTGGGTCTAGTGAGACAAATGAAATAGCCAGTATAATCCCCACGAATCCTTTACGTGTTGGGAATTTGGGAAACAATCAGCCAAGGAGGCAATATACTGATCTCGGCATGCCAATCCTTTTGGTGTTCCGAGAAGCAGTGAAAGCAAATTTACTGAAGCCCTTAGAAGCAAGGCCATTACCAAACCCCCTGCCCTAGAATTTTAAAGCCAATGAATACTGTGAGTACCATCAAGGACATGGGCATAAGACGGAATCATGCTGGACTTTGAAAAACCGTCTACAAGACCTGGTTGACAATGGGTCCATCATCCCCAAGAGCAAGCTGAACATCAACCAATCCCTTGCCTAACCATCAGATTAATGCAAAAAAAAATTGCTGAACAAGAATCGTTCGATCCTTTCGAACTTTTCTTAGAAATGAATGAAGTTTGTGTCTGAGAAGGTTGAGATCAAACCTCCAAAAGAACAAAGGAATTGTTCAAGACCAACAACAACCTGTCTGATCGATTTTAGCATCGAGAAGAATAAAGTCACTACAGTCAATCCAATCCTAGTCCATCACAGTCCACCTAGAGTCTATCTTTTAGGGTCTAGTTTTTTCTTTTCATTTTCATTTCCATTCAAGTTTTCATTCAATTCAAATTTATAAATCTAAGTGTCTTTTGTACACAAATTTTGTCTTATCAATAAAAAGGGATCAGTTTATGTTCTAATCATGTTTATACTCTTTCCCTATCCTTTCCTGTGAAAGTAAAAAAAAAATGAAAAAAAATAATAAAAAATTAAAAAAATGATGATAAAAAAGATAATAAAAATTGGCAAAGAAAAATGCATTCATTTGCTCTGCATCAATCAAAGTTGGGGGCGTCCTAAGAAGCACCATCAAAGGGGAAGTTTTGAAGGGTAATCATGGAAAGGATCCGGCAAAGGGTACGCAAGACTTCAAACAGTACCGAGGTAAAGCCGATTGAAGGGGTTAGGGCCAGAATGGTTTCTCCGAAAACCCAAGAATGGAAGATGCTCCGGCAGAGAGGTGTCTGAATTTTGAGCTTAAAAGCGACAGAATAAAGAAGTTATGTTTGGAATTGGGTTGGGTCTGCACGAAGTCGCAATGCTATCCATACACTACTCAAGTCATCTCAGAATCAAGTTGCCTCGAAATTCTTTATGGAGAGGCTGCTTCTAAGCAAGCAAAAGGAAAAACGGGACAAAAGGAACCCCTGGTCAAAAGGAAGCAAACAAAGCAAAAGAAAAAAATGGTCAAAAGGAACTTCTGCACAAAAGAAAGAAATCAAGGACAAAGCTACAGGAAATCAAGTTGTCAAAAACGGGTCAACTGCAAGCTCTCCGTTAAATTCAAGCCCATCAAGGGTAGATGACAAATCATTTCAGCCATAAGCACAAAGACCAAGCGGCTGCTCACATTTTGAAAAAGCAAGTTAAAAGAAGCAGTCATTTCCACAAATTGGATGACAACAAACACCTTGAAAATCAAGCGCCAGGCATGGCACAAGTACAAGTGTCCTTATAAACAAGAATCATTTCTCAAAATAAGGAAAAGGAAGAGTCTCCTCAAAATTCCTTATGGAGAGGAGAACCATTGAGGAAATAAGTTTCAAATTCGGAGGAAGATAAAGTTCAAGAAAAGGGATCAAATTAACCTCAAGAATTCAAACATGGTGAAGCCACAAACTCAAAGCATAAAAGCTTCTTCAACACTCAAGCCACTCAAGTTACCACCACAATGTGGGTATTCAAAACTCTTTGTGATGAATACAAGTCATATTTCAGTCAACCAGTGGTAAAACCACTACAACAACAAAGTCAGATTCGCCTAGGGTCATCACTATCATACGAGCTCGAGTCAATAAGTTGATTCAACATCATCAAAGTCGGGAATGAATCTCGTAAAGACATTAAGTCGGGAAGGAATCCCGTAAAGACATCAAGCCAGGAAGGAATCCCGCGAAGAAATCAAGTCAGAAATGAATTCTGCATCAACATCAAGTCGGGAAGGAATCTCGCAAAGACATCCAGTCGGGAAGGAATCCCGCAAAGACATCAAGCCGGGAAGGAATCCCGCGAAGAAATCAAGTCAGAAATGAATTCTGCATCAACATCAAGTCGGGAAGGAATCCCGCAAAGACATCCAGTCAGGAAGGAATCCCGCAAAGACATCAAGCCGGGAAGAAATCCCGCGAAGAAATCAAGTCAGAAATGAATTCTGTATTAATATCAAGTCGGGAAGGAATCCCGAAGAAATCAAATCGGAAATGAATTCCACAATCAGCATTAAGTCGGAATTGGATTTTGCCCCAACAGCAAGTCGGAAATAAATTTCGCACCAAGACAGAAAGGAATTCCGCACTAACATCAAGTCGGAGATGAATTCTGCACCAGCTGAGCACGAAGTTCTCATCCTGGAAGGAACTACGAAAGACCTAATTCTCCCCATCCCCCGAAGAGTTCTTGGAGATACGTAGGCAGCCGCAAAGGCGCGGTCACAAACATAAGTTTGCATCATAAATAGCATTTTCTCTTTGCCAATATAAAAAATAAAAAAATAAAAAAAAAGAAGAAAAGAAAAATAAAAGCTGGAGTTGAAAACCCGAAAGGACGGCTTCAGGCAAGAATTGAGCCCGCTAGGCTGAAAAATCGAAAGGGCGGTCTAGGCAAAAGTTAGGGCAAAGAGCCTGCTAGAGTCGAAAACCCGAAAGGGCGGCTACTAGGCAAAAAAAAAAGAAAAAAAAAAAACAAAAAGTGCTTTCACGAATTCTTTTAGAGAGTCCTTTTTTGTAGGATAAACAGCAAAGTATGTCCTTAAAAAAAAAAAATCCCTTTCAAAGGTCTCCTTGGGAGTATATAAATCATTTTTTCTAGGAATCACTGAATTCCTTCGAGTCAAAATTCACTACAAGAAAAATTTGAGTCTCTAAATCGAGTCTCCAATGAGTCTCTAAAATCAAGTCTCCATCACTAGTGGTCATTCCACAACGAGTCACAAAAATCGAGTCATTCTCAAAAGTTCGTTTTGAAAGCGTCACTCTTTGAGTCATTCCTCGAAAAAAAGAGAGAGAGGAAAATATCAATTCAATCCCCGGGGTTTCCAAAACAACCTTAAAAAATGTCAAACATAATCATTGAGAGGTAATTCTTTAATACCTCGTCTCCACTCGGACCATCGTTTCTTTGATCCTTTCAGACGAGCGATGTCACCCACATTGTCCGTTTCCTCGAGTCATATAAGTGGCTTTGTTCTCTTTGATTCCTCAATCGATTGGACAAGTACAACACCAATGTTTTGAAGTATTCCATGGTCAGCACCATTCTGGGGGCAAGAAGTGATAAGAACCTTCACCATTCTCCCATCACAGAAGTAATCACGGAATTTTTAGTCTTTCATTAAGAAGAAATTCTATTTCAGCTAATAAGGGCATCAATTCTCTGAAGCAGGGGGCAAAATCCTCCAAGTCGGATTCAGGGGCAAGTGTTATAAAAAAAAAACATACACAACCCAGGGTAAAACCCAACCATCGCCAATCTCTTTTACACAAACCCAGGGTAGAACCTAGTTAATGGTTAACCTTTTTTTACATAAAACCTAGGGTGAAACCCTAACCAATAACCAACCATTTTTCATCCAAAACCAAGCCATTTGATCATTTCGACTTTAGGTGGACCCTTGGTTCTCAAAGAAAAAACAAAAATAAAACAAAATCTCTTTTCAAACCCTCATTAAGAGGCAAAACATCTTTCCAAGTCCTCTAAGAGGCAAAATCTCTTTTCAAGCCCTCATTAAGGGGAAAACATCTTTTCAAGTCCTCTAAGAGGCAAAATCTCTTTTCAAACCCTTATTACGAGGCAAAACATGTTTCCAAGTCCCCTAAGAGGCAAAATCTCTTTGCAAGCCCTCATTAAGGGGAAAACATCTTTTCAAGTCCTCTAAGAGGCAAAATTTCTTTTTAAGTCCTCAAAGAGGCAAAAACATCTTTAAGTTGCAAACATAAATCCATGCATTTGATCATTTCATTTCGAAGAAAAAAACCAACGGCGGGGTTTCCTCCTCTGCCCATCCTTAAAATTTGCTCCTTCAGACAGCCACTGGCTCTCATAAATCATTTTTATGATAGCCAGTGGGGGGCAACTGTGAATACTCAAATTTTGAGGCTCAAAAAGCCAGTTTTCCCAGTCCGGCCGGACTGGAGGTCATTTTGGAAATTTACTGGAAGTATGCCAATATGGTACTTAAAACATCCGGGACGTCGCGAGGATCGCGAAACTGGTCTCGAAATATTTTTTGGAAGTCCGGAACTCCCGAAAAAGCCGTCGGAACAAAAAAAACTGGCGAATGGATAGGATACAGCGGCAGCGGCAGCTGTCCCCGGCGGCAGCGGCTGCCCTTCAGTCCGATTTTGCCTATAAATAAAGCCCCGGCACTCCGTTTTTACTCATTCAGTCTGTGTTGACGGACGCTCCTTCTCCCCGTACGCTCCTTGCGATTCTTTACTGCTTTTCTGCATTTAGCATAGGCTTTTATTATTGTGTTGTGATAATTTGGTCACTTAAATTGAATTAAATTAATTAATATTCCCCAAACTAGGAGCTTAATCCGGAGTTTTCAAGCTGAAGCTAAGAAGCGGCCGTCGATTAAATCAGGTACATAAACAAAACTCTGCCTATTTAATTTTAGCACTTCATGCATATTTCTCTTCTACTCCTAATTCTACAACTGCATAAATGCATTCACGTCATCATTAGGCAAATAAACTGCCTCAATTAAACATGATTAAGCTTAAATGCCCGGTTAATTAATAATCGTGGTATTAAAAGCCTAAATCCGACAATATTGGCTTAAAGTATCTAGTCTATCAATGACTATGGTATGATCGCCTTTATTTCGAACAGTCTGGCTTAAGTCCAATTAATTAATAATTGTGGCTAAAAGGCCTTAATAAAACACGTTTTTCTTTGGCAATAAATTGCCTACATTGCAATTCAATTGATCTCTTTTGGCAAACAAATTGCCTACAAGTAGATTAATCTTTTTTTAGCGACAAATCGCTTAAGTTGAAATTTTGGCTAAAAGCCTTCAAATAATTACTTTTGGCAAATAAATTGCCTTAAATCAATCAATTTTGGCGACAAATCGCTTAAATCAATTTTTGGCAAAAATGCCTTGAATTAATCAATCTTTTGGCTAAAAGCCTTAAAATTAATCATTTTGGCGACAATCGCCCAATCAACATTTTTGGCAATAATTGCCTAAATCAATCTTTTTGGCTAAAAGCCTTAAATCAACATTTTTGGCAACAAATGCCTAAATCAAATCAATCAATTCTTTGGCAAAATGCCTAAACAAAAATGCACAAAGCATACACACACTCATGCATTAAGCATACCCATTCAAAGCCCTTTAAAAAAGGCCTATCGAACTACATTGACTTTGATCTTCCATTCAAATGGAAGTACGTAGGCACGTTTGGGATTTAACCCCGAGCGGCAAGTCGAAATCACTTAAACACTTTATTGGTCCAATTGCATCATTACCTTGCAAAACATTCACTTAGGTTAGTTCATCAGCATGACATAGTCTCGGGATCCACCTCGGGTTCGCAGATTATGCCTTAAACATTGGGATAATTAATCTAGTAATTAGGTTAATTAAAATTGGAGTCAACTTAGGGTTTTTTCCTAGTTTACCATAAAATAATTAAACAAGGTGGCGACTCATACATTCACGTGCATTTCTGCCCTTAGTCACATGCATTCATATGCCTATGTTTTCGGGGGAGGGGTTCACAAGACCAATGAGCCATCTAGATAGACTCATCCTTTGGTTCTTTCCTATGGCAATTGGGAGGGGCCTACAGCTGGCGACTCCTTTGGGAACTTAAATATTTTTTCGAACCAAAAAAATATAAAAAGAGGACTATCGAGTAGGCTTTGAGTCTCTGGTTTGGGATTAATAGAGTAGTCACCCTTGCATTCATTCAGATGCATCATTTGGGGATCCTTTCCAATCATTAGAAGTAAGCATATCGAGTTGCTCTTATCACCTAGGGGCACTCCTCCTTGGGGCTACCTTGGATTGAGAAAGCTGCTTACCCCGATCTGCGCACCTGTGATCCTTTCAATAAGGTAAAGGGTTTGGCGTACCATAGTAGTTAGATTTGATATGACATGGTCAAATGGCAGGGTATATACCAACTATAGCGATAGTGACTTTAAGATAGAGTCCACCAAAAGCATATAATGACCCTAAAACCTAACTCTAGGATGTATGCACCAAAAGTCATGAAACCATTTTGACACAACATCCGTGCATACACATTGGATGTCATGGACTAAAAAATCCTTAAACACCAACCAGTGGTCAACCTAAGCACCAACCCATGGTTAAACCAAAACACCAAACCCACGGTCTACTTAAACCCATGGTCAAACCAGACTCCAAACCCATAATCAACCTAAACTCATGGTCAAACCAGACACCAAACCCATGGTCAAACCAGACTCTGTGAACCCCTCCCCAAAACATCAAATGCATATGAATGCATGTGACTAAGGGCAGAAATGCATGTGAATGTATGAGTCGCCACCTTGTTTAATTATTTTAGGGTAAACTAGGAAAAAACCCTAAGTGACTCCAATTTTGATTAACCTAATTACTAGATTAATTAACCCAATGTTTAAGGCATGGTTTACGAACCCGAGTTGGATCCCGAGACTATGTCATGCTGATGAACTAACCTATGAATGAATGTTCTGTAAGGAAGATGATGTAATTGAAAATGTTTATGTGATTTCGACTTGCCGCCCGGGGTTAAATCCCGAACTTGCCTACGTACTTCCGTTTGAATGGAAGATCAAAGTCAACGTAGTTCGATAGGCCTCTTTTAGAGGGCTTTGAATGGGGATGCTTTATGCATGAGTGTGTGTATGCTTTGTGCATTTGGTTTAGGCATTTTGCCAAAGATTGATTGTCTTAGGCATTTGATGCCAAAAATGTTGATTTTAATGGCTTTTAGCCAAAAAGATTGATTTAGGCAATTATTGCCAAAAATCGATGTGATTTAGGCAATTTATTGCCAAAAATTGATTAGGCGATTTGTCGCCAAAGTGATTAAGGCATTTGTGCCAAAAGTTGGTATTGGAAGGCGTTTAGCCAAAAGATTTAGGCAATATGTTTGCCAAAAGTGATTATTCGGGCGTTTGTCGCCAAAATGACTGATTTAAGGCTTTTAGCCAAAATGAATTGATTTAGGCAATTTTTGCCAAAAGTTGATGTAATTTAGGCGATTGTTGCCAGAATGATTGTTTGAAGGCTTTTAGCCAAAAGATTGATTAATTCTAAGGCATTTTGCCAAAGCTTCTGATTTAAGCGATTTGTCGCTAAAAAGTGGTTAATCTAATTTATAGGCAATTTGTTTGCCAAAAATTGATTGAACCGTGGGTAATTTGTTGCCAAAATGTGTTTGATTTAATTGTAGGCAATTTGCTGCCAAAACGTGATTGATTAAGGCTTTTTAGCCACAATTATTGATTAATTGGACTTAAGCCGGACTGTTCGAAATAAAGGCAATTAAACCATAGTTATTAATTAACTAGGCTTTTTTAGCCAATATTGTCGGATTTAAGCTTAACACCACGATTATTGATTAACCGGGCGTTTAGCCTAAATTTATTTAATTGAGGAAGTTTATTTGCCTAATGATTGACGTGAATGCATTTATGCAGTTGTAGAATTATTAGGAGTAGAAGAGAAGCATGCATGAAGTGCTAAAATTAAATAGGCAGAGTTTAGTTCATGTACCTAATTTAATCGTCGACTGCTTCTTAGCTTCAGCTTGAAAAAAAACTTTGGATTAAGCTCCTCGTTTAGGAAATATTAATTTAGAATTAATTTAATTTAAGTGGCCAAATATTAAAGCAAGAAAGCAATAAAAGCTAAATTAAAAATGCAGAAAAGCAGTAAAAGAAAACGCAAGGAGTGTAGGGGAGAAGGAGCGTCCGTCAACACATACTGAGTGTCTAAAAACGGAGGCCCCGGGGCCAATTTTATAGGAAAAAAGGAGACCCGAGGGCGGGCGTGCCCGCCTCAAGGGGGCAGGCGTGCCTGCCCCTTGGGGGCGGGCGTGCCTGCCCCTTGGTGGTGGGCATGCCCGCCGGGCGTGCTGCCCCTCCAGGGCGGGCGTGCCCGCCCTTGAGAGCGGGCTGGACCGCCCTTGAGAGGTGGGCTGGCCTGTGTGCTTTTTTTCTCGTTCCGGAGGCTTTTTCGGGAGTTCCGGACCTCCAAAAAATATTCCGGGACCAGTTCCGCGATCCTCATAATTTTCCGGACATTTCAAGTACCATATTGGCATAGTTCTGGTGAACTTCCCGAATGGCTTCCGGTCCGGCCGAACTGTTTGCAGTCCGGGAAAACATGCTTTTTGAGCCTCAAAATTTGAGTATTCACAGACTCCAAACCCATGGTCCACCTAAACCCATAGTCAAACAAAACACCAAACCCATGGTCAACCTAAACCCATGTGTGAGGCCCCTTCCGAGCACCATGGGAAAGATTTGAAGGACGGAGTCGATCTAGACAGGCTCATTGGTCGAATTCCCATGGACCGATAGGAACTCCTTGTCGTTCCTTTTATATTTGGCTCTTACAACGCTTAGATTGATTGGATTTGGCTCTTTGGAGCGCTTTAGGTGTGTTTAGAGTTGCCACCTTTGTTTTTGTTTTGAGGGAAAATATAAGGTAATAACCCTATGCTTGACTCCAATTAATTACCACAATGGATAAAATGCACTAGCCTCGAATCATTGGGTTCGAGGACTAGATGTTTTGCTCTTTTATTGGATCAGCGGTTTGGAATTCATCAATTAATCAAAATTATCGGTTTGCATGAATGCCAGATTATCGATATATGATTTTACTTAGAATGCATGTAAAAAATATATGATATGGACAAAGCATTGAAAGCATACATAATGGTAAAAGGTGTAATTTGGAGGGAAGCCCAACTCTAGCCTCATTTATTGATGATTATATGTCATGCGACACATTCCCCTAGATCTCGACCGGTCTATTTGGTCGAGGGCCTGCTACCTAGGCTGAAACCTTAGACATGCCTTCATACCTCGTTTAAATGAGGATCAGTGCATATGAAGTTCTACCATCAGCTAAGATTGTGGGGTCTTGATACAATGCCATTCTTATTATCGGCTTAAAAGGCGCTAGACAGACCGGACTTGAGTGCCGGATGGATCAGGCTTAACATATGTTAGGTGCCAGAAGGACTAGGCTTGACAGGCATAAGGTGCCAAACGGATCAGGCTTAATTAACAAAGATTAGATTTAGTGATTATACCCTGGGTCAATAAGTGGTTTAAAGATCGGGTGGTGCAAGCGTGCAATTGCGAAGCTCCATGGTGCGTATTTCTCCATCAAAGAGACTGAGTCTTTCTCCAAATATGCTAAGGATGGGCATGAGGACCCGATTAAGACTTTATATTAATTAATATTAACTAATTAATTACTTAATTATATCTATGGACCAAGGAGGATCAAAATGTGATCGAAAGTCAAAAGGATCAACTTTTGAGTACTAAGTTGGATTTTTAGCTCGATTAAGGAAAACATGTAAAAATCGAACTTTTAAGACTTAGAATTGTTCACAAGAGGGAGAATGAGAGTTATTGATGCTTGAGAAGCACTCGATCAAGCAACAAGAGGTGCCAAAATAAAGGGGGAATGTGCTTTACATAAGGAAAAATGACCTACCTATGCTACCATGGCTGTGACCCACGATAACCATGGCTAGGGCCTATGGTACCATGAAAAAGTGGCTTTTATGCAATTTTTCATCATTACGGGCACTCTCCGATGCTTGGTGTAAACATGTGGTTCGAAGTAGTGTGAACAGAAGGTGGAAGCTTCTTGCAATAAATATGCATTGCAAATTGATCCCTCAACCTTTGCCTTATTGCGCACATTCTTTTTAATTTTCTGCAGGTGTCTATCATTGTACAAAGAAAATATGTAAATATGAGTTGAAATGACATTATAATGATTAGAATGGGATGTTAGTGATTCACCTCTCAAATGGATACATCCATTTATATTGTACCGATCCTGCTATACGACATTCATAGGGCAAATGAACTGGCAGATGCTCCATAGAATCAAAGAAGTCGGGCGAAAAAATTTGCTCCAATTTGCATATCAGTATTGGGATTTCTCGTTCTAATTGGACCATATCATCGCATTGGATAACAGTCATTGTCAATTCCTTGAAAAAGAGACTCAATTCTCTTATTGCTTCCCAAATTTTCCCTAGCAACAATTCCCGGAATGCCACAGGCATCAATCTTCGCATGAAAACATGACGGTCATGGCTTTCATGCCAAACAATCTATATTTCCTCATGTCGACACATCTACCCATATTTGAACAGTATCCATATGGAAACCTCAATGTTCGCATAATACTTGCCTTTGGGGTTTATTTAAAGAATAACATGACTTTGGAAACTTTCCAGTAATTACAAATTGCTCAAGTTCTAGTCGACGACAAATTTCCTTCATGTCTGCTCTCGCTTTTGCATTATCCTTCGATTTCCCCTCAGTATTCATGATAGTGTTGAACAGATTTTCAAACACATTTTTTTCTATGTGCATCACATCAAGGTTATGATAGATAAGAAGTGAACTCCAGTATGGCAGTTTTACCATTTACCTCTTCTGCACCTAACTCTATAACTTTCATAAGCCCAGATCTTCAATATCTTGTAATATTTCAACTCCAGACTTCACAGGCGGACGAGGATCGGCAATAGTCGCGTTCTTTCTAAAGCATTATCGATTTCGACTCCAAGGGTGAGATTCTGGTATGAATTTACGATGATAATCAAACCAACATTGTTTACCTCCATTTTTTAATGTAAATGCATTTGTGTTTTCCATGCAATGAGGACAGCCAATTTGTCTGCCGTATTCCACCCAGATAACATTCCAAATGCTAAAAAATCACTGATGGTCCAAAGCAAAGCAGCTCGCATTAGGAAATTATGATTGGCCAAAATATCAAACATTTGAACCCAATACTCCCATAAATAATTAAGTTCAGCAATCAAAGGTTGTAGAAACACATCAATTTTGTATTTCGGATTATCAGGGCCATGTACAATTACACACAAAAATATGTATTCATCTTTCATACACATTGAGGGTGGTAGATTATATGGTGTGACAATGACAAGCCATGATGAATATTATTGTCCTGATTGGCCAAACGGCTGAAACCCATCAGTACAATGCCCCAATCTCACATTTCTCATCTTAGCAGCAAACACAGGATGATTGTTATCAAAGTGTTTCTAGGCTTCAGAGTCTGACGAATGAGTCATTATACCATCCTCATATTCATGCAAAGCATGCCATCTCATGTGTTCAGCTGTTGCCTTAGATGCATATAACCTTTGAAGGCGAGGAATAAGAGGGAAATAATACATCTTCTTAAAAGCCTTCTCTTTTTGTACTCTACCAGTCCCTTGACCCCGCCGTTGATATCTTGGAAGATTACAAAACTTGCATTCTCTTAATTCGAAGTCAACACCCTAGTATATCATATAATTATTTCGACAACAATCAATCTTTTCCATAGGTAGTCCTAACCCTCGAACTAATTTTTTTTTCCGGTAAAAATTATCCACCATCGAATGGCCTTCAGGCAACATTTCTTTTGATAACTGCACAAAATCATCGTAACACCTTTCTGAAAAATGGTGCTCCGCTTTCATGTACAGTAATCGTGCCAATATAGGTAGAACTAAATGATTCTTGCATCCAGGCCGCAGTTCACTGTTAGCTACACTTAGCATGTCAAACAATTGTTATGCGGCATAGTTTGGCGATTCCTCCATATTGTCCTAATGAAATTCTACTCTACCCGCATCGATTACCATATCATTGCATCGATTACCATACTGAAATTGCAAAAGCTGACCTTCTAAACTTACAGAAATAGAGTGGCCTGACCCACTGGAAACTCAAGGTTCACTATGATGTATCCATTCGTAATAATTTTCCACGAACCCATATTTGTATCGATATCTAAGAAGGCTCTATTTCGACACTTCTTGTGATTACATGGACACCTCAACTTATTACCATCCATACAAATGGGATTACCAACTGCAACTCTATAAACGATTCCAATCCTTGCAAGAATTTCATTTCTTAATATCCCATTGACTTCGTACCTCCAGTGCATACAATCTCGATTAGTCCGCATTTTTTATGTAATTAACACTCTGTTTATAAAGGGCAAATTATATGTAATTGTATTAGTCCTAATCATCATTAAAACAGACCAAAAGTAATGTTTCATTTACATTTCCAACTTACTAAGGTTATTTCTATAATAAGGGTAACTATATATGTTGTAAACTCACTAAGGTTATTATTTCTAACTAAGGGTAACTGTTATATATATATATATATATATAAACTTAGTATAACATCAGTAAGTCTATGATTCCTCGTATTCAGATTTTAAAAATATTTCAGCAGCACTTCGACATAAAATTATCAAATCTCAAGTCAAAACACACTCACATAAACACTTCTATATAATCCCAACATTATCCAAAGTCAAAATGGCCGCTAATAGGCCTCCAACTGAAACGAGTCATTCATGTGATTTCTTCTCAAATGAAAACACAAATCAACATAAAGTAATTTCAAATAAATAAATTTCTATACATTATCGCAAATTAGGTTTTTTAAATTTGATGAGTATAAATTTCGATTACTATTAAATTACACATTAATTTTTTTTAGTTATAAATTACAATTATTTCAATACTATAACTTATTTCAAAACTATAAATAGAGTTATAAATTACAGTCACTAATTTTTTTGTTACAAATTACAATTATTTCAATACTATAACTTTTTTTAATACTATAACTAGTGTTATAAATTACACTCATTAATTTTTTTTTGTTACAAATTACAATTATTTGAATAATATAACTTATTTCAATATTATAATTAGTGTTATAAATTACACTCATTAATTTTTTTTAGTTACAAATTACAATTATTTCAATACTATAACTAGTGTTATAAATTAGAGCCATTAATTTTTTTTAGTTACAAATTACAATTATTTCAATTCTATAACTAGTGTTATAAATTACAGTCATTAATTTTTTTTTAGTTACAAATTACAATTATTTCAATACTATAACTAGTGTTATAAAATACACTCATTAATTTTTTTTGTTACAAATTACAATTATTTCAATACTATAACTTATTTCAATACTATAACTAGTGTTTTAACTCTAAACACTCATTAATTTTTTTTTTACAAATTACAATTATTTCTAATAATTATTTCTACTAACTAGTGTTTTTACAATTTTCATACTTAAGGTCATTTTCTATTTCCAACAAATCCTATCTACAAGAAAAAAATGTATGACCATTAAAAATTACAACCAACAACGAATCAAGATTCATACAAAATAGAAAACACAAAACAAAAAAAAAAAAAAAAAAAAAAAAAAAAACACAAAACAAAAAACAAAAACCAAAAAATGAAGGCTAAGGAGACCTACCTGACCAGGCGAAGAAGGTATAATCTCCGGCGAGAGGGGCTTCTCCGATGACCGACATTGCAGCAGAGCGGAGAGGGAGGCATGTAACGCCCTAAAATTTTGGAATCTTAAAATGATATTATTTTATCGGGTCATGAATGGTGCTATAGAGATGGGGATAATATTTTATTTAGATCCGAGGAAGATATTGAGTATAATTAACTATGAATGGATAGTGATTTACCAGTCTATGAATAGTACCACCGGTCTGTGAATAGTACGATCAGTCTGTGAATAGTACTACCGGTCCGGGAGTCGGTATTATTTTGGTCCAGAAAAATTACTATATATGTTTTATATTTTCTTTAATATTTTTGGAGTATGTATGCATGATTTTTATGGGTAGAAAGTAAGTAATGAAAATTTTTGGAGAATTTAGATAATTAGTGAATAGTGAATTATGATGCTTTATTAATTAAGGAAATTTGAGGAATTATTTTTATGGAGTAATTTGAGAAATTTGTGGAGATAAATAATATTTTGAAGGAATTGAATTGGAGAATATTTTTAGCCATTAGATGAGATTACTTTTGACTTAATCTTAGCCATCCAATTGTAGGAAAAGACCAAAACACCCTTAGCTGCTTTATAAAGATCAACTCCAATAATTGAGCAACCACTTTTTCTCTTTTTCTTCTTCTCTTCAGCGCCAACTTCCCCTCCTTCTTCTCTTTTTTTTTCTTCAACTTCTACTTGCTAAATCCACCAAATTCACCTCATCCAACTTGAGTTAACTAATTAATCTTTGAGAGAGAAGCTAGAGAAGTGATTTTTGGTGACTAATTTCAAGAAGTTTGGAGATTCTCTACTTAAGCCAAAGGTTAGGAAAACCTCTACCATGGAGTAAAAGCAAAGTTAGAGCTTAGAAAGCTTTAATTTAAGCTTGCTAAAGCTTATTTTTAAGGTTGGTGGTCATAAACACACTTACTTTACTTTAATTTTTGATTTTGTGCATTTATGCTATCATATATGTATTTTGGGATTTTGTATGAAATGATTGATTTGTTGAACTTTGGTTGCAATAACATGCTCTTGGGTGATGTTTGATGAGTATTTAGTATGTGTTAGAAATCTCTACCATGTAACTTTGTCTTTCATGTTCTTTCATGGTTAAAGCAAGCTGAATTTGGGGAAAATGTGTTATTGGGTGAGATTAAGGACTATTTTCGATCCTTTTTGTTTTCCATTTGTAATTGAGCTCTTCATGAAAGTTTTAGGTATACTTCTTAGCTTTCCAACCCATCCTCTTGTGTCCAATTTGGACAAAGATAACTAAACTTATGGCTAAAAAACCCAAACTGACTCTGTTATGCCGGGCCACATGCATCTTTGAATTGAGTGCCCATTTTGACCACTATAATGGAAAGATTATGTTTTGAGTTCTTCATGAGAGTTGTTGCCCTGTGTCTTGAGACTTCCCTAGTTTTGGATTGGTTGAATTTGAGTGTTTGGTGAAGTAGGAATTTAATGAACATTGGACTTAGTTATGCTGAATGGGGTTTGGACTATTGGTCTGTGTTCCTAGCTTCTGTTTACCATCTTACACATTGATCTGGGCTGTTGTCCCTTCATAACATTTGTAGAATTTTGTCTTATATTTCTAATGAATCTAATTTCATTCAATTTGGAGACCTTTAACTCAAGTTATCCTTAAAAACACAGCAAAGGTCAAGGTTATTTGAATGCTGAAAATTTCCTATGCCTTGAATCATAGGTTTATTTGGATAAATGTATGTATGAATCATGTGTGATGAGGTTTTCTTGATTATTTGTATGTTTGAGGATTGATTTGACCAAAATAAGATATAATTTTGAAAAGTGTTATTGTAGATATGTTTAAATGGATCTAAATGGGCAAAATTGTTGGAAATTTTAGGATAAAGTGTGGAATTAGTTTAGATAATGCATGATGAGGATAGAAATGGATACCTTGGTGCATAAGAGTTATGTTAATATGTTTGGTTGGAGAAGGAAATTCCTCCCCTTGGTTTTCAGTAAGAGGCCAAACCACTCTAGGGTGGTAAGGCTTACTTAATTATTATTTTTTGTATGGTATGCTATATATATATATATATATATATATATGACATAAGTATGATTATTTTGATCACTTTCATATGTTTATAGTTTTAAAAAAAAATGGGTATTTAAGGTGCATGTGCTTTGAATTTTGAATAAGGAAAGTATGATTTTATATGATAAGAAGTTTCTTATGATAAATTTCATTATGAATTGAAGAAGACTAAAGAATAAGATAAGTTTTATGAGAAGTATTATGAATTAAGAATTAAAATAAGGATTTTGGGCTCTAATATACTTGGCATGAATTTGATGCGAGATTTGATTTTATTATGTGTGATGAGCATGCTCGGCATTTGATGCCATTATGATAAGAAGCTATGATCATATGCTAGGGTTATCAGCCCTTATAAATAGGCGGACGCACTTATTTGTGTGATGGGGGTGGCGCTAACATAGGCCACGATCAAATCTGTTTATATTCTCTTTCTCCGGAGTGTATGCGAGCCCCTTGGAAAATATTTGTAAGGCAATTAAACGAATGAGATCATATTATTTTAGTAAACTTACTGTGGAAATTAATGATTATGTTATCAAATGAATTTTCAAAGCATGATATTCTGGTACATGGTTTTAAAAATAAATAGTATCTGTATTGGTATACTAAATGTGCAAGTAATGAATTTATGAGTTGAAAGAATTAAATTCTTTATGTTATTAATTAATAGTTTATTTGATATTTCTTTTGCTATAAATGTAAATGTATGTTGAAATTTAATGATTTTATGTAATTTGTGTTTTAAGTAAGTTGTCATCGCAACTTTAGTAAGTATGTGAATTATGAGCACCACTGAGTTTTATACTCAGCTCGTTGATTTTTATCACGCGCAGGTTAAAGACCGTGGTTGCTGCTTGAAGACTAGAAGAGTAGCATCAGAGTAGAAGAGACTATTGTAGTAGTAGTGGATTGAGATTTATGTAATTAAGAATTCTGATATGTATAATTATTATATTTTCAGAGATTATATTATTTGAATTATAACTTAAGCATGTAATTATCAATTATGTTGGTGTATATATTTGGAGATAAGCATAAGATTCATTAAATGATTGAATATAAAATATTGCAAGAGAGTTGCTATGATTAGTTTATTAAGACTTGATATATATAATGAATGCAATTAATTGATGAATATTAAAATGCTATTGAGGATTGATATAGTTATGAAAATATAGAAGTGTTGTTGTGTTATGCTGATTATTTGAAGATGTTAGGAGTTTGGAGTTTAATTGGGAGTGTTTTATATTCACATGTTTGGCGAGCCCACTTTTTAAAGCAGGAAATTCTTACGGTATTTCTGTAGGATTTTTCCCAATCTATTTGTCAAAAAAAAAAAAAAGAGAGAGAGAGATGAAAACGAAATGAAATGATTATTTATAAAAAAAATATTACTCGCTAAACTTGTGAATACTCTATTACTTCTAATTCATAATCTATTTATATGTTAAGTTAAGACAGTGTCTCCGGCACCGAATGTGGCATCCGCTGTCGGGTCTCACGGGACTGGGCGGAGGGTGTTACAAGGCAACTGGAAACGATGCTGCAAGAGAGGAGAAGGAGCAGAAGCTTCTGCGCTCATGCAAGGCGAGCAAGGGGTTATAAAACCCTAATTTTTTGGGACCGACGTGAAAAAATTGATTGCAATTTTTAAATTGCGATGTCGTTTTGTTGTCAAAAAAATTGCGACCGACTTGTTACCAAAATAATCGGTCGCAAAACCATCGGCCGCAAATCGGTCACTAATCCCTTGCGAATCAGAAACTAAATTTGGTGCTGAACTGCAACGCGCAATTTTGTGATGGACTTTGAAATGGTCGCAAATTCGTCGCAAAGGGGTCGCAAAATGGAAACCAAACTGGTGGGAGTTATTAGCGCTTGAATTAACAATGGATTTGTTATCGGTCGCTAGTCTGTTGCAAATTCTGTCGCCATTTGGTCGCAAATCTGTTGATGGATATTCAATCCCCTAATCATCGCAATTGGTCATAATATCATCGCAATATTGAGACCGACGAAAAAATTGATTGCAAAAGTGCATTTTTTTTGTAGTGATTGAAGTTCGGATGAGCTCAAAATATCGATTTTTTCTACACGAAGGTACACTAATGCACCCCCTTGGCTATAAATAGGGAGTGGGAGAAGGCTCATTTTCGCCTTCTCTCACCTTCTCTCCTATTTCTCTCTCTAAAAGTTCTTTTAACGAAGCTCTGCGAAGATGAGTTCCTATTCACCTTTGAGTTATTCGAAGGGCAACGGTGGAGCGTCTTCCACCTTCCTTGATACGGATCAAGGGAGCAAGATGAAGGATCCTCTAGCTCTACCTACCGGGCCAATCATAAGAGCTCGTGCAACCAAGTTACGAGCAGCCTTGAATGCATTTGTTCAAGAACAAGTCACATTGGAGCTTCAAGATCATAGCTATGGAAGATGTGAGATTGAACTTGAAGAAGCACCATTGATGTTGCATGAGGTGTGTAAGGAGGCTGCCCATTGATGCATTATACATGTTTTATACTTAAGCAAATTTAGAAGGATGCTCTTTCATTGTAAGCTTAAGTATGGGGCATGTAGGGCCTATGGCCCATTTATCCTATTTTGTTTAAGTTGTTTAGAGTGGACTTAATAAGGCTGGTTGGGCTTATATTCCAAAGTTGGGCCAGCCCTAGATTAGCTAATATTTAAGTTGGGCTTGTTTTAATTAGTTAGCTTGGGCTTTATATTTAAACCCATATGGGCCATATTGGTTAGCATAATCTTAGCCTTGATTTAAGGCATGATTCTAGGCTTGATTCTAGCATTGATTCTAGCCTTGATTTTAGCCTTGATTGTAGGCTTGATTTTAGGCTTGATTCTAGTTCATAGTCTTCCATTTTCTAGTATAAATAGGTGCTTCCATTATAAAAACAACACATAACAACAGCAAGAGATATGAGTTTTCATATTTGAATGAAAGCAACCACTTTCCTTAGTAATTGAGCTTGTGAGTTCTACAAGATTAATTGCATCAAGAGTTCCAGATTTGTTTTCAAGAGTACTTGAAGGTAAGTTTCTATTTTCTTGTTCTAAATTCCTTTCTTTCTCTCTTCGAGAGTCCTTGGGGGTTGAGGGATTGACGGGTACTTCTGTGATTGCATGTTCTTTGTTAGATTCTCCTTGTTGATTGCAAGAGTACGTGTTTAATTTGCTAGGGTCTTATTATCTGGTATCAGAGCACTGTGGTTGTGGATTTCAATCTATCTTAAATTAGAAATTTAAATAATAAAAAAAGAAAACTTCTTTGTGAGAATTTAGTTGCAATCTGAATTGGAAGTAGAAAAAAAAGGAAGAAGTTTGTAATCCTTTTACACTAGCATTTGCATACACTTGAGATTTGATCTTGTTAACTATATTTGAGCACTGAAGTAATTCGGCCAATTCTAGAATTTTTGTGTTACAATTTTGTTCGTGGGTAGTTAATTTTTTTTTCTTAAATACTATTCATGGGTAGTTATTTTCTTTCCTTGAATACTTGCTTTGATAATTAGATTGATTAGGTCCATAGTTAATTTTGCTCTGTAGTGAATTAACTTCATTCATCTTATCCAGAATTGTCTATTTATTGATTCTAGTATTCTGTTATTTGTTGGATGTGGAACAATTAGAGCTTCAATATATAGTAATTTTGGAAACTAGAAAATTTAAAAAAAAGTGTGCCTGTGCCGTTCCAGCATGCCCGTCCTTTGCCTCTTGACATTACTAAGGTGTTATTTGCTTGTTCCTAAACTTTGGTTTATTACTTTCAAGTAATACGCCTTTCTTGTTCCTGTATTGCCATCCAAAATGTTATGTCTTCTTGCTAGAATTTCTTTCTTGTGCATTATTTGGTTATATTCATTGCTTTCCTAACTTTCCCTTGAAAACCAGCTTTGGGATTCTAAAGTGCAATTATTCAAATGGAAAGAGTGGTAAAAGGCTGGAGTGAAACCCACATATAAAGAAAAGCCAAATAAAGAGAGAAACACGTGAGGGAGTGATACACTGACCATCTTCCTTTAGTTTGTGTTCATTGTTTTATTTCAGGATGTCGAATTCATCTAGAGACAAGAATGATAGCCCTCTTAAAGTTGAAGATCCAAAACTACAAGTCTTTCTGTGAATACCTAAATTTTGAGGCTCAAAGAGCCAATTCTTTCGGACTGCAAACAGCCCGGTCGGACCAGAGGTCCTTCAAAAAGTTCACCGGAAGTGTGCCAATATGGTACTTGAAATGTCCGAAAAATTACGAAGATCACGAAACTGGTCTCGGAATATTTTTTGGAAGTTCGGGACTCCCGAAAAAGCCTCCGGAAAGAAAAAAAAGGCACGCATGTCCGCCCGCGGGGGTGGGCATGCCCACCCTCAAGGACGGACGCACCCGCCCTGCAAAGGCGGGCACGCCCGCCCAGCATGGGCGGGCACGCCCGCCCAGACCAGGCGGGCACGCCCGCCCAGCCCAGGCCCGCATGCCCGCCCTCGAGGGCGGGCAGGCGCTCCCGGGGTGCGTTTTTTCTCTATAAAAGACGGCTCTGGGGCTCCGTTTTGAGGCACTCAGTCTGTGTTGACGGACGCTCCTTCTCCCTACGCTCTTTGCGATTCTTTACTGCTTTCTTGCATTTTTTAATTTTAATTTTATTTTATTGTTGTGATACTTGGTCACTTAAAATTAAATTAAAATTAATTCCCTTAACGAGGAGCTTAACCTGGAGTTAAGAAGCGGTCGACGATTAAATCAGGTACGTAAACAAAACTCTGCCTATTTAATTTTAGCACTTCATGCATGCTTCTCTTCTACTCCTTTTAATTCTACAACTGCATAAATGCATTCATGTCATCATATAGGCAAGTAAATTGCCTCAATTAAAGTATGATTAAGCTAAATGCCCGGTTAATTAATAATCGTGGTATTAAAACCTAAATCCGACAATATTGGCTTAAAATATCTAGTCTATCAATGGCTATGGTATGATTGCCTTTATTTCGAACAGTTTTCGGCTTAAGTCCAGTTCATCAATAATTGTGACTAAGTAGCCTAAATTATTCACGTTCTTTTGGCATTAAATTGCCTACATTGTAGTTTGATTAATTACTTTTGGTAAACAAATTGCCAATAAGTAAGATCAGTTATTTTTTAGCAATAAAACGCTTAAATCAAAGTTTTGGCAAAATGCCTTAAAACTAAATCAATCTTTTTGGCTTTAAAGCCTTAAATCATTCAATTTTGGCGACAGTCGCCTAAATAAATCATCAATCAATTTTGGCAACATCTTGCCTAAATCGGCACTTTTTGCTAAAAGCTTTCAAATCAACACATTTTGGCTAAAAGCCTTTAAAATCAATTTTTCGGCAATTAAATTGCCTAAATCACAAAATGTTTTGGCTAAAAGCCTTAATTCATTTTTTGGCAAACAAATAAGTCCAATCAACATTTTTCTGGCACACAAATAAGTCCAATCAAAACTTTTTGGCAAAATGCCTAAAACAATCAATTCTTTGGCACAATGCCTGAACAAAATGCACAAAGCATACACACACTCATGCATAAAGCATCGCCATTCATAGCCCTCTAAAAGAGGCCTATCGAACTACGTTGACTTTGATCTTCCATTCAAACGGAAGTACGTAGGCACGTTCGGGATTTAACCCCGAGCGGCAAGTCGCAATCATTCAAACTCACTTAAACAGTCCATTGGTCCAATCATCTTACAAAGCATTCATTTTTGTTTAGTTTCATCAGCATGACATAGTCTCGGGATCCACCTCAGGTTCGCAGATTATGCCTTAGACATTGGGATAATTAATCTAGTAACTAGGTTAATTAAAATTGGAGTCATTTAGGGTTTTTCCTAGTTTACCCTAAAACAATTAAACAAGGTGGCGACTCACACATCACGTGCATTTCTTCTCATTCATCATATGCATTACATGCCTATGATATTTTGGGGAGGGGTTCACAGTTTGGCGACTCTGCTGGGGACAACATGTAATTATTTTGCATAAGTGGACTACAATTGCTGCATAGACTAACCTGCCCTTCGTTAGGGTATTATTCTACTATGTTTTGTTTTGCAGGGTACCTTGACATAAATCGAGTGTTCTTTCTTTAAGAATACTCGATGAGAGGAATTTTGAACTTAAGTGACAAATTTGATTAAGACATTTGAATTTGTTGATCTATTTGCACGATTGAGAATCTTTTTCTCCATTGCATAAAAAAACGAATTTCAAATGAATTTCTTCTCTCTCTGTTCAAACTTCTGAGTCTGGATAGCAAGTAGCGCTGATCGGCAGGTCTCTTTGATTATGTCGACGGACAGCCAAAGCATCCTCCCTGTTGCCGCAAACCACCCCCAATCCTTTTGGGGATGGCCCATGAGTATGCGTACCGTTGGACCCACGCGAAACTCTTTGTTTCACATGTGGTTAGGTATATCCATGCTCAAGGCTCAAGTGTCCCTTTATAAGCCGATTCTCTATTTTGAGTCATAGCCTATAGAACCTATCCTTTAGGACTGTATGCACCCAATGATGTGAATCATATCATTAAACAGATTATGACGTGTTGTTATGCGCACTCACGACATATCATAAACATGGGGTAAACAAAAAGAGAACATGAAATACCCTTTTACTTTCAGTCATGCACAGTTGGACAAGAGAGTCAATTCACCTCACATCAGCTACCTGATACACCGACCACTGTACCTAATCCAGCTACCCTTACCCTTACAGGTGCCCACAATCCGAGTGCCTACCCAAGTGCCAGACACACCTACAGTGCTATCACCAGCTTCACCAGCTTCACCAGCTACACCAGCTTCGCCTACAACTCCAACAACCTTATCTGCACCAATGGCATCACTTGCTGATATCCAAACCCTCATTGAACAACTAGAGGCTAGAATGGAGGCCAGAATGGAGGCCAGAATGAATGAGGCACTAGTTGCCCAAAGGACCGCCCTGATAGCTGAACTGGGTAATGGGAATGGTAATGGAAATGGGGCTTCCGCTGGGGGAAGTGGACCTGCTGCCTCCAACCAGGGTCCTGCTGCTGAACCTACAAACCCTGCCCTAAACCTGGATGAGATGCCTTCTAAAACTGCCTCTGAGCTGGAAGCTCAGAGAATGAGAGAGAAACTAGAGCTCCTAGAGAGGTCCATCACTGCTCTCAAAACCCACAAGGAAGTGGTGGACATGGACTCCTTGTCCTTGTTCCCTGAAGCCAGGTTGCCAACTAAGTTCAAGATGCCCAACATGGACAAGTTTGATGGAACCACTTGTCCTAAAACACATTTGAAAATGTATGTGGGTGCCTTAAACCCATTCGGATTGAGCAGTGAGCTCCTTGCTCAGTTGTTCCAACAATCTCTTACTGGTGCTGCATTAAGATGGTTTGTTAGCCTTGATCGGTCTAAGATGAAGACCTGGGAGGATATCTGTAATGCATTCAATTCACAGTACCACTACAATATGGAGGTGGATGTTACTCGAAGAGAGTTAGAGACCACCAAGCAGAAAAATAATGAACCCTTTTCCTCGTTCCTTACGAGGTGGAGGGCCAAAGCCGCCCAAATGATTAACCGGCCTTCTGAACAAGAGCAGGTGGACATAATAATAAAGAACTTGCAGCCTGTCTACCAACAACGATTACAAACCCAGTACCTGCCAACTTTCCAGTCGCTCATTGCCACTACCACAAAGGTAGAGGATCTGATCCAAATGGGGCAACTGAAAGACGACTCAGGGACCTCTAAGTACAAGAAACCTAGCCAGCCAGGCAAGGTCCACGAAGTGGCAAGCATCACTCCCACCAACCCTTTACGAGTGGGGAATATGAGGAATGGTAATCAATCGAGAAGACCATACACTGACCTTGGAATGCCAATCCTTTTGGTTTTCCGAGAGGCTGTCAAGGCCAACTATATCAAGCCTTTAGAAGCAAGACCACCTCCCAATCCACTACCGAGAAACTATAAGGCGGATGAATACTGCGAGTATCGTCAGGGATACGGGCACAAGACTGAAGCATGTTGGACGCTCAAGAACCGCATACAAGACCTGGTAGACAATGGGTCAATCATCCCAAGAAGTAAACCAAACATTAGCACTAATCCCTTACCAAATCACGGGGTAAATGCTATTGATTCTGACCAGAAATTAATCGATCCTTTCGAGTTATTTTTGGAAATGAATAACATCTGTGTCTTGGATTTGAATGACCTAAGTGAAGAGGTCGATGCCATTACTAGGAGCGGGAGACAATATGAACCTTTAGTTTTGGACAAAATCCAAAATAAACCCTACCAGAGGGCAGAGGAGCCAAAGGAGGACCCGGTGCTGTCACAATTAAAAAAGACACAAGCTAGGGTGTCGATCTGGGAACTTTTGGCATCATCCTTTCCTCATCGCCAAGCTCTTTGCAAGGCTTTGAGTCAACTCCAGACGCTTGTGGAAGTCAGCCCTGAAGTGCTAGTATCCACCCTCACCCAATCATCTAAAACACGAAGCATCGGTTTCTCTGATGACGATTTGCCCAAGGAGGGAGGCAGTCATAACAATGCTCTTTATGTCACTGTTCAGACTCGAGACAAAACCGTGCCCATGGTTCTCATTGATAATGGGTCGGCGCTGAACGTCTGCCCACTGAGAGTAGCCAGCTGTCTAGGGTTGGAGGAAACTGACTTCACTCCCTCGGACCAGATAGTGAAGGCCTATGACAGCACCCGGAGGGAAGTATTGGGGGTTGCCACGCTGAAGCTAACAGTTGGGCCGGCTGTGATGGAAGTCCCCTTCCAGGTAATTGATGTGCCGACCAGCTTCAACCTACTTCTGGGCCGGCCATGGATACACCACACTAAGGCAATACCCTCGTCCTTGCACCAAAAGGTCAAGTTTCCATATGAGGACAAAGTTATCACCATTCAGGGGGATGACTACAGCCAGCTCAAAAAGCCCAAGGGCCAGCCTCTCTTTGAGGTCAACCCTGAGACCGCCAACCTACCCCTCTCGGGATTTCAATATGATACTGTGCAGTTCATAGAAGGAAAGACTGCAAACTCTCGAATTCTCTTTGATTTCGGGACGGTGCAAATAAACTGCATAGTGCCCTTAATGCTTAAGATGTCCTATCTGCCAGGAATGGTTATGGCCAGATCCGGGAAAACATACCCCAAACTGCAAGCCTGGGAGTGTCCAGTGAATGAGGGAACCTTCGGACTGGGTTATGAGCCCACTGACGAAGAGCGTGCTGAGAAAACCCGAAGAGGAAGGAAGAAAAGTATACATATGCGGCCTTACCTATTGACTCTGAACAGCTACTTCTGCAAACCTGGAGAAGCAGTTTCTTACTGTGGCTTCCGGGAGCCCTTTTGCTGCCCAACTGTTAAGAAGATGCTGCCTGGAATAGAAATATTCTCGGATGTTTGGGGCAACAAGCCCGAGGTAGTAACCGAGCTGGAGACAGAAGACTTCATGCAGCCTAATCTCTTTGATGAGGTTGCAGTTATCACCGGAAGTGATGGGAATCAAGACTTGTGCAGCCTAATCAAGCCGAGCAAAGGACCTCTTGACAACTGGTACACCGAGGAGGAGCGCACTGCTGACAAAACCCCTCCCGAGTCAAGCCTAGTACCAGAGTCTGTAGTAAAGTCCTGTACTGAGTCCGAGTCTGACCCCGAGTCTGAAACCGAGTCAGAGTCCAGTTCCAGTTCTGTGTCGGATCTAGAAGATCCAGATTTCAAACTTGATGTAACTTTTGAAGACGATTCCGTCATAATTAATAAAGGCTTGCAAATTCTTGATTACCCTGCGTGTCTATCTTTCCAAGCATTTCCAAGCAAAAACAATCAAATAAATGAAATAAAAAATGAAAAGGAAAAGATAGTAATTGGCAAGGAAGAAAATGAATATACATACATTGCATCAGATTGCATGAACAGGGAACAGGTCAGTGAATGTTTGAAGAAATTTGCTGATTGCTTCATGTGGAAGGCAAGTGACATCACGGGAATCGACCCAGCAATAGTGGTGCATAAGATTCCAGTATACCCTGAGGCTAAGCCAGTGAAACAGAAGCTTAGAAGGCTAAAGACAGAATGGTCCTTGAAAATCAAGGAGGAAGTTGCCAAGCAGCTGGAGAACAAGTTCATAGAACCTATTGCCTACCCGACATGGTTAGCGAACATCGTGCCGGTTCCTAAGAAGGATGGAAAGGTGCGAATGTGTGTGGATTACAGGGATTTGAATAAAGCTTGCCCGAAGGATGATTTTCCCCTGCCACATATTGACTTACTGGTGGATCGAATGGCTGGACACGAGATGGTCTCTTTGACCGATCTTGCTGTCGGGTACAATCAAAAAATGATGCATTTGCCAGACAAAGAGAAGACGGCATTCATCACGGAATGGGGAACCTACTGCTATAGGGTCATGCCCTTCGGGCTCAAAAATGCCGGGGCAACCTATCAAAGAATGGCAACGACCATCTTTCACGACATGATTCACAAGGAGGTGGAAGTGTATGTGGATTATATGGTGGTTAAGTCAAAAACAACCGAAGAACACACAACAGCACTTGAGAAGTTCTTCCTTAGACTTCGAAAGTATAATTTGAAGCTCAACCCGGCAAAATGTCTGTTTGGAGCCACGTCCGGAGTATTTCTGGGGCATATGGTTAGTCGGAAGGGCATAGAAATTGACCCTTCAAAGGCCAAAGCTATTCTGGAAATGCCAGCACCAAAGACCGAAAAAGAAGTCCGAGGTTTCTTGGGAAGGCTATAGTACATCAGCCGTTTCATCAATCAGTTGGCCGATACCTGTGGCCCAATTTTCAAGCTACTTAGGAAAGGAGTGGCAGTCAAATGGGATGAGGATTGTCAGGCAGCTTTCGACCAAGTCAAGCAATACCTATTATCCCCGCCAGTCTTACAACCACCAAGGCTAGGAAAGCCTTTGCTACTGTACCTGTCAGTAACAGAAGAAGCAATGGGGGCCATATTAGCTCAACAAGCAGAGGATACAAGGATAGAAAATGCCGTGTATTACCTTAGCAAGAGGATGCTGGAATATGAGTTGAAATACAACAAGATAGAGAAGTTGTGTCTGGCTCTAGTCTGGGCCTGTACCAAGCTGCAACACTACCTCTCGTCTTACACTACACACGTAATCTCTGAATCTAACCCCTTGAAATTCCTTATGGAAAGGCCGGTTCTTGATTGTAAGATGGCAAAGTGGGTGTCAGTGCTTGCGGCTTATGATTTAAAGTTTGTACAACGTAAGGCAGTAAAAGGCGGGGCCTTGGCTGACCAATTAGCAGAATTACCGGTCGAAGACCAAATGTCGGAGGTAGAGTTCCCCGACGAAGACCTGTTAAACTTGGAAAGTCAGGTCTGGGAGATGTACTTCAATGGAGCTTCGAACTACCATGGAAATGGGATTGGAGTTGTATTCAAAACTCCTTGTGGAGAATACATCCCAATTGCAGTTAAACTAGACTTCGACTGTACCAATAATGAGGCCGAATACGAAGCCTGCATCAAGGGGTTAGAAGTAGCCTTGGAAAAAGAGATAAAAGTCCTCAGGGTTTTTGGAGATTCCAACCTGATAGTCTCCCAGGCTCTAAGGAAGTGGAGAATCAAGGAAGAGCGTTTGGTTCCTTACCTACAACGCTTAGACGAATTGGCTCAACAGTTTGAGGAATTATCTTTCTACTGCCTGCCGCGAGCCAAAAATCAATTCGCTGATGCCCTAGCCACCTTGGCCTCCATGGTTAATGTGGGGAAAGGCCAAGTCATTCGGCCCCTGACAGTTAGGCTTCAGAAGCAGCCAGCACACGTCATGCATTTGGTGGATGACAAGCCTTGGTTTTGGGATATACAGAATTACCTTCGAAACGAAGCCTACCCGGAGGGATCCACCAAAACTGATCAACGGACATTGAGACAGTTAGCGTCGGGATACTTCCTTACCGGGGGAGTTCTGTATAAAAGAAGTTGGAATGGCATGCACCTAAGGTGCGTTGATGAAGAAGAAGCCCAAACCATTATGGATTCCGTGCATAATGGGGAATCTGGGTCACACATGCACGGGATAGCCTTAGCTCAGAAAATCATGAACCTAGGTTATTACTGGTCAACTGTGAATGCGGATTGTGTGAGGCACGCGCGGAAGTGCCATGAGTGCCAAATTTTCGCTAAGCTGCAAAAACGGCCTCCAGTCAATTTAAATCCAATTGCTTCACCGTGGCCTTTTGCAACTTGGGGTATAGATGTAATTGGAAAGATCCACCCGAAAGCCTCTAATGGCCATCAATTTATCCTGGTCGCTGTAGATTATTTCACTAAATGGATTGAGGCAGCTTCCTTTTCGATGTTAAACGCCAAGAAGGCAGCACAGTTTGTACGTACCAGCATCCTTTGTCGGTATGGAACACCATTCGAGATCATTACTGATAACGGGTCTCATTTTCAAGGAGAATTCGCTGACCTCTTAAAGCATAAGAAGATTCAGCACCATAAGTCCTCACCCTATCGCCCACAAACAAATGGGGACGTCGAAGCCGCGAACAAGGCTATAAAAGTCATTTTGCAAAAGATGATTCAGAGGCATAAAGCTTGGCACGAACAGTTACCGAACGCCCTATGGGGATACAGGACTTCAATCAGAACGCCTACTGGGGCAACCCCGTACTCCCTAGTGTATGGAATGGAAGCAGTGTTGCCTATTGAGCTGGAAGTTCAGTCAGCAAGGGTTATCCGGGAAAGCCAGATCAACGAAGCAGATTGGGCTGAGAATTATCATTTGCAACTTTTGGGTATGGATGAAAAACGATTGCGAGCAATCCACCAAACTCAAGTCTATCAAAGAAGAATGGCAAGACATTTTAACAAGAAGGTCAAAGACCGGAAACTGGAAGAAGGTTGTTTGGTTCTGAAGGAAATTAGACAACCGGTCATAGATCCACGGGGGAAGTTCCATCCTCATTGGGCTGGACCCTATGTGTTGAAGAAGATCTTGTCAGGCGGAGCCGTTATTTTGACTGATTTGGATGGCTTGGAATTCACTAATCCATGTAATTTAGATCAGTTAAAAAGATATTTTGTGTAAATTGTAATCATCTGCATAATGTAAAACGAACTACATTAGACCTGATTCTCTTTGGAAAAAAGAAATTATATATCGGAGATATGTAGGCAGCCCTCATTGGGCACGGTCTAAACATTAATAAAAAAATCATTTCATAATTCATTTCTTCTTTGCAAAAAAAAAAAAAAAAAAAAAAAAAAAAAGGAGGGAAGAGAGAGAACTGACCTAAATAGTTGTTTAAGCACAGTGTTTGAGAGTCAGAATGAAAAAAAAGGGGGCTGAAAGCAGCCTTTTTATTGAGAAAGTCGCGCCTAAGGGCGGCTGCCCGCGCCCTCTAAGGCGGGTATGCCCACCTGAAAGGCGGGCACGCCCGCCCGGTTAGGGTGGGCATGCCCGCCCAGGAAGGGCGGGCACGCCCGCTCAGCGTGGGCGGACATGCCCGCCCAGCTAGGGCGGGCACGCCCGCCCAGCGTGGGCGCACATGCCCGCCCAGCTAGGGCGGGCACGCCCGCCCAGCGTGGGCGCACATGCCCGCCCAGGCAGGACGGGCACGCCCGCCCAGCCCAGGCAAGTAAAAAAAAAAAAAATAAAAAGAAAAAAAAGAAATAAAAATAGAAAATAACTTTTTCCTTTTCTCTTTCGAAAAAAAAAACAAAAAAAAAAGAGAAACAAAGTGTGTACTTTTTTAATCCTTTTCTGCTCAAATCTAATGCATGCATACTGTCAGGTACAAATAAGTTGAGCACAGAAATACAGGCCAAGTTTCAATACAGTAAAAAAAAAGAGAGAGGGAAAGAAAATAAAGGAAAGCAAAGAAGTCTAGCAGCTATCAGCGGCGAAACCTCCTCCTCCTCTGGTCGTCAAAAGCCTGCAGTGTCCAAGCTGAAGTTAGTTCCTCCTGCATTCCAAGGATTAGCTCCATCATCTGACGGATCAAGCCGTCAGGAACCTGGAAATCACACTAAAATACAAAGTCAATATACAAATCTCATATGAATCCTTTTTTATGAGGGATTTACCAGTCATTACCTCATTAATGTCATCAGGAGGAAGAGCCAGGTGATTCACACGACCCAGGGATACCTCCCTAAGAGACGAAGTACCCTCAGGAGTGTAATAGGAAATGCTGTATGGAAGGTGCAAATTGGCCAAGCCCGGATGGACAGGCCTGGTAGCCTCTGAAATAGCCTGGGGAATCCTGAAGGCACCAACCGAATGACTAGGTCCAGCTCGAGACGGACCCTCCACCGGAGTAGAAGAAGAAGGCTGGGTCACAGGCCTCCTCCTTGGAGTCCTGGCCGAAGAACCGGAAGCCCGAGAGGAACGGGTGCCAAGCGGCTGGGAAGGAGTCGACCTCGGGAGACTGTCGAACCTGGAGCCGATGGGCCGCATCAGAAACACCTGGCAGAATTCGTCATAATCTCCACCCCGGATCAATTCCATGTACGAGATACCCTCAGTATGGACATCTGTAAGAACCATCTGTTTGCCCGCTCGCATGTCCTCAGGGGGAGGAAGAGGAACGGAGCGGCAGCCCCTAACCTGGAAGTTCACTCGCTCACCCAGGTAATAACGTCTCAGAACAGGATGTGATAAGACAAACCGCCGCCGAGACAGAGCCTCTGATCGCCTGAAATGGGGATCCGCCTCAATCCAATGTTGGAGTCGGATGCCCATCGCCCCTACTTCAACCTATGTAAGAGAAGCAAATGTGTTAATAAATCTTTTTTTTTTTCACATAACCAAGAGAAATTAGGAATGCACTCGCCTGCCCTATGGTACAAGTATCGAAGAAGCTCCGCAGATCTCCCAAAGACTTCCGGTGTAGAATAGACTGTTGGTTAGCTCGGTACCATCTCCAAGCTAAAGGTACCAACCCTAGCCCAAGATCAGTGCGGGCCAGCTCAGGGCGGATATAGGGAAAATACTCAAAGGCCCAAGTCTGCACAAGGAAGGAAAGGATTAATAATAAAAATAAAGGGGGGGGCACAGAATGAGGATATGTTCTTTACATTACCTCCCAGAAATAGTAGGTCCCACTGAGCCTACAGTGGCCTCGACTCAGATCGCACATATCCTCGTACATGCGGCTCAGAATAGCACCGGCCTAGTCATACTCAGTGAGGTGGGCCAAGTCCTCCAAACTCCTCAGTATAGAGGGATTAAACTTCTCTTTTCTGTTAGACCAGAAAGACGAAGCAAACAGCAGCAGCAGAGTGAATCTAGCTACCTGAGTCGCCGTTAGCTCTCCCTGTCTATGTCGGGCATAAATGCTAGGAGCTTGGGAGGATAACCAGTGCCTCGAAACACTCAGATCGGGGGAGGAATGGCTGGGTCTAACAATCCGGGGAAGGTCAATCCCTATCAACTCCGTCATTCGGTCGGGGGTAACCGCAGTCCTCCAATCGTCATACAGCTCGATCGGCCGAGTACCAAAAGGAATCCCAGAAATCAATGAAAAGTCAGTTGGGGTCATCGTCATCTCGCCCCAAGAGAAGTGGAAAGTGTCGGTGGTGTCCCACCATCTCTCAGCCAACGCGCCCAGTAAACTCTTGTAATTCTGCCTACCCAGCTCGAGATTTCTTAAGAAGCCTAGGTGAGAGGGGTCAATGATGGCTCCGACCGGGTTATTAGGATCAAGTATGTCAAATGGGATCTCAGCAATAGAGGACTCGCCCACGTCCAGCCTAATGTATGCGTCCTAGAAGGTAAAACAGTTTAAGGTTATCCTTTGGTTCCTAACTAAAAGATATCCTAATCCTCCCCCAGTATCATACTAATAAAAGTGGTAAGATTCAATCACAATTTGGCCTAAGGCCCAAAAATCACGATTTGGCCTAAGGCCCAAGAAATCACGATTTGGCCTAAGGCCCAAAAAATCACGATTTGGCCTAAGGCCCAAGAAATCACGATTTGGCCTAAGGCCCAAGAAATCACAATTTGGCCTAAGGCCCAGAAAATCACGATTTGGCCTAAGGCCCAAAAAAAAATCACGATTTGGCCTAAGGCCCAAAAAAAATCACGATTTGGCCTAAGGCCCGAAAATCATTAATTTGGCCTAAGGCCCAATCACGATTTGGCCTAAGGCCCGAAAAATCATAATTTGGCCTAAGGCCCAAAAAATTCACACTTGGCCTAAGGCCCAAAAGTACAGAAGCGAAGGGAGCTTACCTGGGCAAAGACGCCGGTCATGGAAGCATGATTGTCAGCGTCCGCCGCAAGATTGGCATCGTCCACAGAAATTCCCAGAGACTCCAGGAGGTCCTCACCGCTGCTATAGCTTGGGGAAGCCATGATGAGAAAGTTGAGAGAATTTGAGAGAGCTCTTTTGATTTGGAGAGTGGAGAATAAATGAAATAATGAGTTTTTGAGCTATTTATAAGCAAATAGCCAAGAGGCGGGTCCTTTTGACGCGTCTAACATTCGCCTACAAAATTTAGTTTTCAGACAACCACCAGCGCCCATAAAAACATCTTTTATGGTTGCCGGTGGGGGGCAACTGTGAATACCTAAATTTTGAGGCTCAAAGAGCCAATTCTTTCGGACTGCAAACAGCCCGGTCGGACCAGAGGTCCTTCAAAAAGTTCACCGGAAGTGTGCCAATATGGTACTTGAAATGTCCGAAAAATTATGAAGATCACGAAACTGGTCTCGGAATATTTTTTGGAAGTTCGGGACTCCCGAAAAAGCCTCCGGAAAGAAAAAAAAGGCACGCATGTCCACCCGAGGGGGTGGGCATGCCCACCCTCAAGGACGGACGCACCCGCCCTGCAAAGGCGGGCACGCCTGCCCAGCATGGGCGGGCACGCCCGCCCAGCATGGGCGGGCGTGCTGGGCGGGCACGCCCGCCCAGCCCAGGCGCGCCCGGGGTGCGTTTTTTCTCTATAAAAGACGGCTCTGGGGCTCCGTTTTGAGGCACTCAGTCTGTGTTGACGGACGCTCCTTCTCCCTACGCTCTTTGCGATTCTTTACTGCTTTCTTGCATTTTTTAATTTTAATTTTATTTTATTGTTGTGATACTTGGTCACTTAAAATTAAATTAAAATTAATTCCCTTAACGAGGAGCTTAACCTGGAGTTAAGAAGCGGTCGACGATTAAATCAGGTACGTAAACAAAACTCTGCCTATTTAATTTTAGCACTTCATGCATGCTTCTCTTCTACTCCTTTTAATTCTACAACTGCATAAATGCATTCATGTCATCATATAGGCAAGTAAATTGCCTCAATTAAAGTATGATTAAGCTAAATGCCCGGTTAATTAATAATCGTGGTATTAAAACCTAAATCCGACAATATTGGCTTAAAATATCTAGTCTATCAATGGCTATGGTATGATTGCCTTTATTTCGAACAATTTTCGGCTTAAGTCCAGTTCATCAATAATTGTGACTAAGTAGCCTAAATTATTCACGTTCTTTTGGCATTAAATTGCCTACATTGCAGTTTGATTAATTACTTTTGGTAAACAAATTGCCAATAAGTAAGATCAGTTATTTTTTAGCAATAAAACGCTTAAATCAAAGTTTTGGCAAAATGCCTTAAAACTAAATCAATCTTTTTGGCTTTAAAGCCTTAAATTATTCAATTTTGGCGACAGTCGCCTAAATAAATCATCAATCAATTTTGGCAACATCTTGCCTAAATCGGCACTTTTTGCTAAAAGCTTTCAAATCAACACATTTTGGCTAAAAGCCTTTAAAATCAATTTTTCGGCAATTAAATTGCCTAAATCACAAAATGTTTTGGCTAAAAGCCTTAATTCATTTTTTGGCAAACAAATAAGTCCAATCAACATTTTTCTGGCACACAAATAAGTCCAATCAAAACTTTTTGGCAAAATGCCTAAAACAATCAATTCTTTGGCACAATGCCTGAACAAAATGCACAAAGCATACACACACTCATGCATAAAGCATCCCCATTCAAAGCCCTCTAAAAGAGGCCTATCGAACTACGTTGACTTTGATCTTCCATTCAAACGGAAGTACGTAGGCACGTTCGGGATTTAACCCCGAGCGGCAAGTCGCAATCATTCAAACTCACTTAAACAGTCCATTGGTCCAATCATCTTGCAAAGCATTCATTTTTGTTTAGTTTCATCAGCATGACATAGTCTCGGGATCCACCTCAGGTTCGCAGATTATGCCTTAGACATTGGGATAATTAATCTAGTAACTAGGTTAATTAAAATTGGAGTCATTTAGGGTTTTTCCTAGTTTACCCTAAAACAATTAAACAAGGTGGCGACTCACACATCACGTGCATTTCTTCTCATTCATCATATGCATTACATGCCTATGATATTTTGGGGAGGGGTTCACACTTTCTAGATGCTTTCTCTGGAGAGATGGGACGAATCACTAGGCTTATGGAGAGCTTTAATGACAGATTGGAGCTTCAAGAGCAAAAGACAGAGAAACATGACCCTAATGCTATGAGGAGGGGTGCAACCACTTCTAAAGAGCAATCTAAACAAACTTGGCATGAGGAGTATGATGGAGATGATGACTGGCAAGAGAGCCCTTGTGGACAAGAGGAGGCCGAAAAAATAGGGGAAAAGGAAGCGGGATTGGTAGAGGCCGTGTCTACAGAAATGATGCCTTCTATGAGGAGGATGAAGCTGAGGCCGAGACACCATTAGATGTTAACTTAGGTAACGTTAAACTCAAAGGTGCCACCTTTCAAAGGCCGCAATAATGCAGATGAGTACTTGGTGTGAATACTCAAATTTTGAGGCTCAAAAAGCCTGTTGGTTGACTTTGCTACAGTAAATTTGACTGTGCTACAATGAATTTGCTACAGCAAATTTAACTCGCTACAGTGCATTTGCTACAGTAACTTTGACTCACAAGGCTCAAAGAGCCAATTTTTTCCGGACTGCAAACAGTCCGGCCGGACCGGAGGCCATTTCGGAAGTTTACCGAAAATATATCAATATGGTACTTGAAACGTCCGGAATTTTACGAG
>NC_143160.1:20099080-20224267 GCF_041381405.1 Jatropha curcas | reverse complement strand
CTCACGAGGAAACTCCTACATTGAAGCACGCCCGTGCCAAATAGCACACCCAGGCCGTGCTTCCCTCTGCCTCTCACGAGGGAACTCCTACCTTAAAGCACGCCCGTGCCAAATAGCACACCCAGGCCGTGCTTCCCTCTGCCTCTCATTAAGTTAGTTAGCTTATTTTGAGTTTTTGCTTTGTTAATGGGTTGGGCCTCCAATATTTCAGCCACCCTTGATTAGTTAGCCTTATTTTGTTTAGATTTAGTCAATCTTTAGTGGATTTGGACTAGATATCCAAATCCTTAAGTTATTATGATTTTGTTAGTCAACTCCTTAGTTGGTTTAGATTTGCTAAATCCTACTCCTTAGCTAACTCTAAATCCTCTAAGGATTTGGACCTCTTAGATTAGTATAAATAGCTTGTTATTTTGTAATTATTCAACAATTATTCAATCAATTAAAGAGAGATTTTCTTCTTCCATGCCTTTGGTGTGTTCATGTTTTTAGAGAGTGTGAAATTGCATTCTTCTAATTGCATCAAGAATCAAGGTAAACTTATCAATTCTTTGTGGCGTTTATCTTATTCTTCTACTCTATTATTGGTGTTCTTGCTTCTTTAAGCTTTGGGTGCCATAGAGGGGAATTTATTTAGATCTTGGATCTCTTCCAAAACTTGTCATAGAGTTCATGGAATATATTTCCATAGGGTTCCGCGTCATTTGCCTTGGAATGAAAGAATTTCCAAGCGGGATACTTTTTGTTATCTTTTTTTGTATCCTTACTTTTTGTCTTGGAATGGATGGTCCCAAGCAGGATCTTATTTTGATTAGTTACAACTTTTGTAATCTCACGCTTACTTTCAAATAATGCGAGAAATGTGAAAATACAAAGGAATCGCAACCCCCTTATAACTCCCTTTTCTTTTGGGTATTAATTCACTATAAAAGATTGCATTATGTTATTCAAAACGAATTTGAGGTCCAGTCTCAAAATCAAGGTCAAACGTCCATACCGAAAATTAGCCCTTATAAATGCATGGCTGAAACGAAAAGTATTACGTGGTGCATGAATGTCACAGTAGATGAGCAATTTATAACATACAGGGGAACGGGAGTTGGGACATGCATGCCTTCCAACCTTATCTCTCCCACACACGAGTTCCATTGGTATAAATTTCGACATCTGTTTTCTAGGATCAGGTCTAATCTCGACAACCAGCAAGGGATTTTGAGATTGACGATATAAACTCTCGGAAATGAATGCGGTAGAACAACAGCAAATAGAATCAGGTGTTTCTTAGGGGAAGTGACTAAGGCTTTTGACTACATGCACGGGCTTTAGTCGATTTGGCTTACAAAGTCTGGGTCTCGCAAACAGGACTCAGGCTTTTACATGGGCCTACTCCTTTTGACGCACCGTTTAAGGTACTAGACTTGCGATTGGTAAAATTGCTAATTCTCGGGTGGATGTGCCTAAAACGCAAGGTTTAGGCTGGATCCACCTTCAAAGTTAACAATGATACCAAGGGATAATATGGGTAGAAAGTGGTGAGAAGAAAGAAATGCAATATGGATGCAAGAATCTTAGAAGAGTAAAAGCAAATAAACAAACATGGACGATTAAAGAATTTTCCGACGGCTTTCTAACCAATTTATTTACAATTTTAGAAAACGTAGGTTTTAGGGTCAACTCCTAATTGCAACCATCTAGTTATTAAAAATAACCGGGGATTAGTGGTTGGGTCCCCAGCAGAGTCGCTAATCTGTTTTTGTCTCGCCCCCGAGCGACCCGAAAAACATCCCTTTTAGTTTTTTTTGGTGGGAAAAAGTGTTTTTATTATGAAAAATGGTGACAAAACACTTTTTGGATACGATGCCGATAAATCGGTCTTATAAAACATTTCGAGTCGCCACCCATTATTTCAGCAATGGGACCGTTTCCAATTTTATTTTATAAAAAAGACTCCATTTAAACCCAATTTTATTTAAGGCCAAAATTATTTAAAAGAAACTGGTCAGGCGCACCAAGGCGATTCTGAGTAAGGGAATTGGGTACGTCGGCCCATTGAAGGCCGATGCCCGAAAAAACCGGCCTCTTTTAACCTACGATTTCTAATTTATTTTAGTTAGAAAAGCCAAATTATTTATTTACTTAAACCCAACCCGAATGAATCGAACCGAGTTCTTATATGGAAAATCAATTAATCGTCCCATTCAAATTCAATTAAATTCAACCATTGCATCCATAATCATCCAAATCATCCACACAAGAGTAATTAAAACAAATAAATAGAGGACCCGCTCTTGCCTTATGGTTAAAGGCGGGCCACAAACCAGACTTAAAAATACATTCTACCCGATTAAAAATTTTAAGCCGAAAACCAAAAACCCAAAAATCATGCATAATTACATTTTAATATTCTAAGCTTAATTAAATTGTAATCCGCCCACAATTGGTTGTCTTCGGATTTATTAAAAGAATTAAATCTTATTTTTTCGTAAAAATTATTTTTTTAAAAAAAAAGGACAAAATCGTTTCTGGAACCCTACAACAGTTGCGTCACGCAGCTGTTCTTGGAAGAACAGTCGCGTAACAGATCTAATAGTCGCGCGACCTAACTGTTCTTAAAACTCCAGATCCATCAAACGTATATTTTAGATCCATCATTAAAATAGAATATTAAAAATAAACTGAAATCGTGAATATGAACAGCTCCGTCACGCAACCTCCAGATCCGTTACGGATCTGATAGCTGCGTGACGCAACTAATCTGGGTAAGGGAACGATATTTTGGACATGAACAGTTCCGTCACGCAACTGCCAGGTCCGTTACAGATCTACTAGCTGCGTGACGCAACTGCTCAGGTCCATGCTTACTTTTCAAACAACTTATTTGCATTTTTCTTTTATTTAAACATGCTCTAATAAGATCTAAAAACAACTAAAAGTGGACAGAATACCATTTAACTAAGATTAAACTACCAAAGCAATAATAAAATAAATAACAATGAATAAATAACTAAAGATACAAAGAAAAGTTCAAGGGAATTACCTAACCCTCAGACTGAGGATTGTAAACAGCTTGAACACCTTAAAGAATGAAGGTTAATGGGTTCCAGAAGCTCTGTCCACAAGGATTTAACACTCACTCTTTTCTCTCTTTCTTTTTCTTCTTTTTATGATTTTCGTTTTTTTTTTTAACCTAATTGATGTCTAATGGCTGTTTTTCTTCAAGGGAACTCAGAAGAGTCTCTGGAGAAAAGCTTAGCCACAAGTGTATGTTTTTTTTACGCCCTAAAAATCCTATCCCGAATAAGAGATGAAATGATGTATTTATGAGGTAGGGCAACAGGGGATAGCTACGTCACGCAGCTTACGGCTGCGTGACGGACCCAATAGCTGCGTGACGCAGCTTACTTTCTGGACCGTTGCCACGTACTCAAACAGAATGAAAAACCATTATGTCGGCACTCATGGTGACGTCACCTAGATTGGAGTTGCGTGACGCAACCAATAGTGTCGTCACGCACCTAATAGCTGCGTGATGCAACTCTTATTCAAATCAGACACCTTTAAATTAGTCTAATTTAAATCCTTGGGTTAAAAGACTTCTGGATAGCCGTGACCCTTCATTCCGCATCCTCGTATCCTCATTGGGTTAGGTGGGGGCATAAAGACACGCGTCAACAGCTTATCTACTCGATGAATGGAACCATCAGGAAAGACATCAAATAAGTAAGCAAAATTGAAGTTCATTTCATTAAACAATAATGAAAGTTCATTACAATCAGATTCGTCCTTGACATAAATTAACACATTAGAAGGGGTCTCAGCTTCCTCAAAGCTCTCTTCTATGCAAGCCCAGATCGCTTTTAGCACTTGATCCGTGGGGTCCTCTTCTTTTTTTGCGCTCACCTTTCCTTTATTCTTCTCTTCCTTCTTTACTTTCTGGGCAACTTGTACCTCTTCTCGTTCCTCTTTCTTTCTTTCTTTTCTCCTTAGCCGCTTGTGGCCCTCAACCCCCTCTTTCTCAGGTGTCTTCTCTTCTTCCTTCTGTTCTTTCTCTTTCTCAAGCTTCCTTTCCTTAGGCTTAACTGCCAAGGTATCAATAACATCAGTGAAGATCTCTAGACCGGGGTATGTTTTTCCATTATGGTGAAAAGGCTCTATTGGTAGATATGGAGAGGAATGCTCACTCGAACAGACGAATCATCCATCCATATCCAACTAGCCATATGTCTTCTTCGGTGTGTTTCCAAATTTATACCCTAAGCCTTGATGGTCCCTTTGAGTGTGGATTTCAGGTAGCTCTGTAATGCCTTGCTGATTCTTTCCAAGCCCTTTTCCTTCTTCATAGTTTAGTTTATTCATGATGTTGGAGACAGTGGCCCCATATTAGTGCTAAGTGCAGCAATCTGAAAACTAGACCATAGGAGGATTTCGTACTTGTCCACATTGAGGATAACTACACTTCTTTCACTAGCAGGTATGGTGATGATTTTCGCATTGAAAAGAAATTTGATTTTCTGGTGTAGCATTGATGGTACTCTTCCCAAGGAATGATACCATAGGCGCCCCAAGAGTAGGGCAAATGTTGGGGGAATGTTAATTACAATGAACTCGGTCTCCTTTTCTACTAGCCCCACCTTGACCACTATTTTGAAGATGCCCTCAACTTGTCTCTTCTAGTCATCATATGCTCTAATCACAACATCAGAAGATTCCAAATCAGATAATTCCAACTTGAACTTGGAAAGCAGCTTTAACAGACATACATTCAGACTTGCCCATCATCTATCATCATATTTTTGGTCACTCTTCCTCTGACTTCAACCTTAATGAACAATGCCATGGTGTGATTCCTTCCTTCGGGAGGAAGTTAATTATCAAAAAAAGTGATAGTGAGGGGATCATAGTGCAATATCCCGACAAAATGAGCTAGAGAAATGGATGATGAAACTGGAATCTCCACCATGGCTTTTAGTAAAGCCTCTCGGTGTTGTTTTGATGATACCAACAGGTCCCACATGGTTATATTTGCATAGGTTCTTTTCAGTTGTCTCATCAGGGAGTCATCTTTTACTTCCTTTTTTGGCACCTCTGATAAGCTTGCTTTTTCTTTCTCTTCCCTCGGCTTGATCAAATCTGGCTGATAGATCTAACCACTTCGGGTCATATGGCTTATAGTCTTGGCTTCTTTCTCATTCTCGCTACTCGTCAAGAATAATGGAATTCACTTCTACTTCATCTTCACTTCCTACCCAGACTTGCTCACTCTGTTCTAACCATTCCTCATTGCTAGCACCATCATATAAATTTGCTCCAAAAGCATCTCCCTCTCTCTTTCCTCCTCCTTTTTAAACTCGGCCAGCACCTCCTCGGGAGTCTTTCCAAACTAACGTATATATAAGTTCTTAGGACGCAGCACGTTCCTAAAATTCGAAAGTGCATTAGTCCTCGTGCTAGGCCTTAATTTCTCAAGATTAGTAATTTTGCCACTGTCAATTAGATCTTGTATATCATGCCTCAATTGCAAGCAATTATCAGTTATGTGGCCCTTACCCTGATGAAATTGGCGATAAGCACTCTGATCATAGTTCTTTGGTAAAATTGCCGAAGGAGGTCTCGGTGCAAGCGATCATAATAGACTCATCGTTTTTACTTTCTCAAATACCCTGGAGAGAAGAGTGCAAAAGTTAAAAATTCTCCTTGGTGGCACATTAGTAGCTCTCAAATCCAGAGCAGCTGTCGTTGTGTTCTTATTGGTGCTCAGAGTCTTAGTTGATTGGCTCGACCCTTGGAACCCAGACTTGTTAAAGCTTTCAGCCTGATTCCCATACTTCTTATCTTCTCGAATCTTACCCTCGATGGCAGTCCCCACCTCATAAACTTGAAAAATTCAGTCAAAGGCATTATTATAGCTTCTCATGGAAGATTGGCAAAGTCCCCTTAATGAATATCTTGATCTGCTCCTTGGTATCCGGGCGGTTTCTTATTTGTGTGACCTTGGCCCTCCATCTAGCCATACAATCAGTGAAGGTCTCGTTATTTTTCTGCACAGTTGCTTCTAAATCTCGCAAATGGAAGCTCATTTGGAGATTGTAAGCATATTCCTTGAGAAAAACCATTGTCAACTCATTCCAATCTCTTCTTACACTCTTCTCGAGATTGTAACACCAAGTTTGTGCAGACCCTGTTAAGGACATTGGAAACATCTTCAAAATTTCCTTAGACGGCAAATCTGTCAACTCCATGATAGACTCGTACTATATGAGGTGTACCTTCAGGTCACTGTTGCCATCATACTTCTCCACTTTTGGCATCTTATAGGTCATCGGGGTAGCTTGTCTCAGCTCTAACTCTTGATCCTAATCCTCATCGAGGTCATCATACTGGTCCATTCCCTTGGACTTTCATAAACACGTGCAGTTTCTCGAACTTCTTATCCAACTTCTCAAACTTTTCTAAGACGACCGGCTTAGACTCAGCCTTCTTGGCAGATGTTTTCTTGAAAAACTCATCTTATTGACAAGTGTCATCTACGTGCTCCTTTTTCTCAGACTCTCCTTTATCTCCTTCGTCATCTTTGATAACCACTTTTTTCTTTCCCTTTATTGGACCTCATGAGCTTCTCAAGGCTAGATGCCACTATTCTTTCAATCATCTTCTCCATTCTCAGAAACAGGAATGCTTGGCTTAGGCATTTTGTCAGCAGAAGTGGAAGAAAAAACTGGCGAATCTGTTTGAACTAGAGAGTTTTCAATCTCAAAGCGAAAGCCCAACATATTAGAAGAAACTGAACTAGGTAAATCAAAGGGGGGTTGAAGGTTCTTTGACTCTAATCAACTGACTATCTCTCCTTGACCAACTAACTGCTTTCAGTGCTTTTTCTCTTCATGAAGCTATCTTGATTACACAAAATGAATATTAAAAAACATGACATGATGCATGTATGCATGAATTCATGCTTATGAAATGGCATACAATAATACAATCATACAATCACCACATCGTAAAATGCACCTAATGTTATATTCCATCGTGGCTTTATCACGACTATTCAAATCCAAAATCAGAGAAAGTCCCTTGAGAACTATTAGGAGCAAAACGTGCCCTATTTCATAGCCAAATACTTATAATGACTTTTATTGCTTATTCTTCTATTGTCTATCCCCTTCCTTTTACCTCAAGAGTGATAATACTTGAGTAGGGTTCTTTATTTATATACAATTGAGATTTTTTTTTCTTTCCTTTTTTTTTTTCTTTGTTGCATTACTAATATTTGTCTCAAAAATATAATCTTTCATTACTTTTCCAAAAGTGAACTTTTTACATTAATTGTTCTTTTGAGGCCCTAACTAAATATTTACAATTTTTGAACCTCCAAGTCTAAGAGGTTTGATAAGGCTTTGCATCCTCTAGAGTGAAGTGACCAATTTTCAGAAGGCGGTTGGCGATATTATGCATGAGTGTGAATCGCGTCTGCACACCTTGGAAGAGAGTCATAACCTTGAGTTGCGCTTGCTTTATTTCAAGCAAGAGTTGATGAGCCTCTTCAATTAGTCTTCCTTCCTCAGAGTTGTAGTTGGAGGAGCTTCTCTCTTAGGCATTTGGGCCTTAGCCTTACAGTCACTATTGGAAAAGGCTCTTTTAGCTTGTTTTGCCTCCAACACTTCTCTTAGCTCTTTCGCCCTTTGACGCTTCGATAGTTGGGATCGAGCCATGATGGGATATACCCTATATGGCTATAATAAAATAAGTTAAATGATGCATGAATAAAGCACAACACAACCATAGCAATTATACAAACAAGGGGCGGAAGGGAGTAAGGAAATGCATGACCTCCATCCTTATAACTCCCACACATGATTCAAGGTAAGGTCTTTTCTAACCCTAGGACATATAGGTTGGGCCCAAAGACCATCATGGGGTTTTGGACTAACATCTCCCGTATTTATTGGATACCCTATATGGCTATAATAAAATAAGTTAAATGATGCATGAATAAAGCACAACACAACCATAGCAATTATACAAACAAGGGGCGGAAGGGAGTAAGGAAATGCATGACCTCCATCCTTATAACTCCCACACACGATTCAAGGTAAGGTCTTTTCTAACCCTAGGACATATAGGTTGGGCCCAAAGACCATCATGGGGTTTTGGACTGACATCTCCCGTATTTATTGGATGAATGCATAAATCAAATCTTATTAAGGTAAACCTAGAGGAAGGAACTAGGGTCATTTGCATGTGCTTAGGTCGGGCTTATTAAGTCTTGGGTTCCATAAGCAAGAATTGGTAGTTTCCTCTCATTTGCTTTGGGCCTAAGCGTAATGGTGGTAACAGATTGTGCCAATTCTTTTGATATACCAAACGGTACTTGACTTATGGGTGGTGTATATTAGTGGAGGATCCAAACAGTCAAGTAAAGTGAGAGGATCATAACTCCCAATATCACCTTAGGGTTTAGGGTAGAAAGGAGATTAAGAAGAGATAAATGCATGAATGACATATATAAGTACGAAAAATAAACTCAATTTGAAGTTAATAATACTATTAAAAATTATGAATAAGTGGATAACTTTCGGAGTCAACTCTCTTATTCAAACCCAAAACCAACAACCAGAGATTCTAAGTTCCATTTCCAGTGGAGTCGCTAGGCTGAGGATATCAAATTTTTCCCAAAAATGATTTGGAAAGAATCGAATTAAACAGATTTGATTTATTTTATTTATTAAAAATGATATTCTTTTACTTAAGCATGTTTAATCATCGAAAAAAAAGGTTTTCTTACTTTGATAAGAATTTTCTTTTGGAGTCGCCACCCTTATTAGGGAAAATTCTCGAATCAGTTGATTCTTTGGAATCAACTAATCCGATTTTAAACCAAAGATAGGGTCCGGGAGTTAAGTACAAAATTGGAAAGCGTAAGGCACCCATCTCGCCCTACTAGGCCGGCCTCCTAATTGTCCACTAATTCACAATAATTTAACAATGCAATTAACTAAAAATTGAGATGTTTTTATGCATTTTCGGAAAACATATCAAGCATACATTCAATCTCATCCATACAACATAAAATAAATCAATCAAAGAAGGGGAAGTGATGAGAATAAAGTTACAAACCACCCTAATCATTACAATCTACCCTTAAACCCTCCAAATTTCCCAAACCCAAATAAATTATTGCATTGAAGCAATAATAGGAATCCAATTAGGACCTTTTACATTTGGCAATATAAAACTTAAACAAAAAATAAGTCCAAACCATAAGCAACAAACATAAGGAATGACAAGCATCCACAGAAGTATACATTAATTATAAGATCACAACACAATCAATCATCCGACAAGCATGAATATGATGAATGTAAATGATACAAGATTAATAAATAAAAGAGTCAGCACAATAACAATAAACATTAAATTAAATAACAAGAATTTAAAGGATAAAAATAATAAAATGCTAGTAAAGTAAAGGACAATAATTAAATGACAAAAATTTAAAGATTTTAACAAGATTTAAGCTCATGATCTTGATGTTCATCCTAGAAGGATGAACAAATCCACCAATCATTGCTCTCAGTCATGTTTTATTTATTTATTTGATTCATATGTGACCTAATACGCATTACGAACGTTTTTAGGTTGGAGCTTGGCCACCGGATCACCGAATCGGGATATTTATTAAGTAAGAAGAAAAGGTTTTTGGGCACTTGTGGCGTGAGCCACAGGAAAGTGGCCCACAACACATGTAGTGGCGCACACCACTACTGTTGGCCTTGCACCACAGAGGTGCAGAAATTCCTGTTTGGTTGATCCTAAGTTTTCCTCATAAATAGACCCAGAAATGATGTTTTAAACACCGAAAAAATAAAGAAAAAGGTGAAGAAAGCGTTTAAAGCTTCTCAGGAGCTACCTTTTGTGATTTCTTTGACTATTGCTCAAAAATGGATGAAGGAACCCAACACTTGGTCCTTGATCCAAAAATCCAAGATTCAAGATTAGAGTTTGTGTTTTTAGGATTCTAGGTTGTCTACAGATTGTTTTTGATTGATTAACCATAAGTTTTCAACTCAAATCTAAGGTTAACACAAGTTGTCTTTAGATTTCTCTGGTTGAGTTTTCAAAATGCAAAAATTTCCCCTTATTTTCCAAAAGAATCCCCTTTTTAACACACCCCTCAATGAGGGTGGGTGGCCCCCTTTTAGGACTGATGTGGAAAAAATGCCACTATCAGCCCCGCAACGAAACAGGGTTGACTTTTACAAAACCTAACCGAATGGCACGCAAAATGAGGCGATACATCGAACAGTACGCTTCCCAGGCTCGATTTCGTTGCGAAATGCTTGGTAACCCAAAAAGGTAAAAGTGGTTAAACACATTGGTAATCTTAGCCATGGACCATCGGTTCAAAAACCAGAGCAATCAGGAATCCCGATCCAGTTTTATATGAAAAAAACGGTATATCATAACTAAACCTTTTAGGAGCAAAATTTAAGCGTCTACACCAGCTGACAAGTCAGACATCTGAACATGAACAACCTTACTCTTTGAGTACACCAGCATATCATCAATGAATACCACGACAAACTGGTCAAGGTAAGGGTGAAATACCTGATTCATCAAATCCATAAACACAGCTGGAGCATTAATTAAGCCGAACGGCATTACCAAAAACTCATAATGCCCGTAACAAGTCCGAAAGCAGTCGTAGGTATATCTGACTCCTTCACTCCAAGCTGATGATACCTAGACCTCAAGTCTATCTTCAAAAAGACACATGCTTCTATAAGTTGGTTAAACAGATCATCAATCCATGGTAAGGGATATTTATTCTTCACAGTTACCTTGTTCAGATATCTATAATCAATACACAGCCTCATGGATCCATCTTTCTTCTTCACAAAAAGAATAGGTGCACCCCAAGGGGAAACACTCGAACGAATGAACCCTTTATGAAGCAATTCCTGAATCTGAGTTTTCAACTCCTTCAACTTGGTAGGTGCCATCTGATATGGAGCAATAGATATCAGAGCAGTACCAAGAATTACCTCAATGCTGAATTCTACCTCTCTGTCTGGAGCTAATTCAGGTAAGTCATCTGGAAACACATCTGGAAAGTCTCGAACAATAGGTACATCCTGCACATTAGGATTCTCCTTCATCGGTTCAAGCACACAGGCTAAGAAAGCCTCACAACCCTTTTGGATCAACTTCTTAGCTGCAATAGCTGAGATCATATTAGAGTGAAAGTCCGCTCTCTCACCTCAAATACAATCTCCTTGCCCGAAGGTGTCTGGAGTGTGATCCTCTTACGCCTACAATCAACAACTACTTCATGTCTGGACAACCAATCCATGCCCAGAATCACATTAAACTCCCGAAATGGGGATTCAATGAAATCACCCATGAATACATGTCCATGAATCATCAAAGGACAATCCTTATAAACCCAATCAACTATCACACTATCTCCCAAAGGATTAGTAACTTCTACCCTCTGAACCATTAGGAGGAACATGGTTGTTAACCTCCTCATCAGTAGCGTGCTAAGAACCTGAAGACATCATATCAATCCTACAAATCACAAGATCTGTATCAAAGAAAGGTTCCATTCCAGACTGAAATAATGGCATGTGCTAATAACTATATAAATCTCACTTTTCAAATCTCCCACCCAATTCCCCAAATAAGTTAAACAAAATAAGTTGAATAAAATAGTCAAACCAGGTAAATTAAACTAGAATTGACTAAACCGGCAGCTCTGATACCACTAAATGTAACACCCCCTTTCCGACCCCGCATGGCCAAACAGGAGATGTCACATTCTGTGCCAGAGGCACGTATAGGTTTGCTTATTAGTGCAAATCTAGTATCAAATAATAAAAGTGATCCAAAACGATTTAATGGTTTCTAAAACATACAACGGAAGTATTTAAAATCATAACCTACTTAAAACAATTCAATTATAAAAGTCAGAAAAATTTAAATCTTTTAAAAGCAGTAGTGGTAATCCATCAAACAATTCTGAAACAGCTTAGGCAAACCCTATAGAAAAACTGCAAGAATGCCCTTTGAAAATACCACTTAGAGAATGAATAAACCAGTTAATAAAACATTCCAAAGTAATAATGAAGTTCTCAAAAGTCCTTTATAAACATTTAATATTCCAATACAATAAAGTAGATTCTCAAGAGGAACCATCCTCAAATCCAATATTAATAAATCTAAAAATATCAAAAGTTCAATCTCAAAATAAGAGTCCAAGTCTATGTGGAAGAAATAAAAAATCCTTAAAGAGCTCAAAGAAATAAAAACGAATGTACTAAAATAGATAAATTTCAAGCCCCACAGCATACTAATGCTCTCATTATTTCAAATCTATCACTTGCCACGAGTGTGCAGTATAAACTCATACTCTAATATGGAGGTAGAAGGTCTTTTCTTTAGACACAGGTACTCGAGATCCATAGCAAACAAACTTCAATTTATGCGAGTTGAAAACATCGCATTGAGTATAAAACTCAGTGTTACTCAACAATGTATATACATCATATAGCATACAAGTATGGTCCATTGAAAGCATACACAATATCAAAATATCATTTACCACAACAATTCACATTCGCATATTATATCTCTATGCAAATACTTATAGTCAAGCCACATTCAAATTTTGCATCCCAAGAAACCATTTCAATCAATATATAAATAATAACTTGTCTAGCAAGCAAACTCATATATATGTCTATCCACATAGCTTGTAGTTTAAGTAATCACATGATAGTGTTAATTCACACATATGATATCATCATTACTCATAATATCATGTACATAAAGGTAACTTGCTACTCAAGTAATCCCATAATATCTTCAATATAAAGGTTTGCTTAATAGAAGAACATATCATATTATCCGAGAATCTAATCCACACCATAAGCATACATGTTACATGTATATGGCAGTATCTTGCATAACAGATAATCATATAAATAATCTTGTAAGTAACTTGCATAACAAGTAATCATATATCAACAATTTGTAGATAACTTATATTGCAGGTAATCATTCATTACAGTTGTGCTAAAAATATCATATTCATTAGTCCAGATAATTGGGCCTTAACAGTGACTCAGAAGAAACAAAAGCGGAACGGTGTCTGATAATCATCAAACTAATACTGGCTAGTTAGCCTTTTAATAGTAGACTTAAAAAATCTTTAGATATAGAGTCAGTAGAGTTCGTCCACTAGTCCGAAAGACACCCACGTGTCTGGCATATGATCATAGCGCAATCCAAATCAGATCTCATTGCATGCGTTATTTTCAGAAATAGATAACCATATATTCTAGCAACTATTCAACCAAGACGACAGTAAGAGCCCATTAGCTCTTTTAGGTCGATTCAGTTTAAATCAATTTCCAAATAACATCCACACAATCCAAATATCATGTGATACACATAACAAGTAAGCGTACCTGTTTGCAACCTGCTCATTAATCATAGAAGCTCATAAGTACTCAAGCAATTCAATTAAGATCGCATCAATCCACACATATCTTAGTCCAATATTACTCGAGATATTAAGTAAGTAAGCGTACTTAGTTCATAGCATTAAGCTTCCTAAAGCATAATATCAAATTGGTGTTACCAAGTCATAAGCATACACTTACTCATAGTAGTTCATAGGTCGAGCAAGTCAACATCATAATAACAAAGTTCTAGTATACCATCTATCCACACATTATATTATGCAAGTATGCATAATATCATACATCAAGTACAACTCATGTAATCTATAAAATTAAGTCAAACATAGATAGGGACATGGTTCGACGGTCCTAAAGTATTAGGGTACATGCTCCCTTTTCTTGGTTTGATCACACAATTATCTTAAACTAGCATATAACCACACATTGGTTCATTTAATTGCACATTCAAACATCACTTAGGCATAAATCACCAATTAAGCTTCATTACTCAATTATAAACCCTAATCATTCCAATTCCATTCATTACATGTATATTTATCTGATTAGTCATCATATAATAAAATATTTTAGCTCATAACATATGAAAGGCCAAACAAATCTTACCTTAAGATCAAACAAATATCTTAGCATAGGCTTGGCCTAACATACAAAGTAGACTAGCTAAGTTCATTTCATCACATAGTCATGCAACACATAGCATTAGACTTCAATAGACATTAGAACAATCAACTTCATCAAATCCTAGGCAATTAATCGAATTCCCCAATTTGATTTCATAATCTAAAACTAAACCTAAGTTAACTCAATTGCCAAATCTAAACTTACATTACACCCTAAGGTCATATTAACAAGTTTGACTAAGTAATAGTTCTCAATTAAAATTATTTCCTTTTTGATGTTCAAATGAGATTTTAGTCTCAAGTAAAGAAGATTTTAAAGAAAACCACATCAAAGATATATTAGGCATGCATTTAGAGTGTTTAGGCATCATTGATACGGATTTGCTACCACTCAACCATAGAGCTCAAGGAAGCATGGAGAACACCTAAGTTTCTCACATTGATGGAAGCACATGTTGAGATGGAATCTGAAATTCCAGCATATGGCATGCTCTGGCCATACTAGAGCCTAACTTTGGCGTAATAAGTTAGCCCATTTTTGTTAGTTTTGAGTTGTAATGTTGTTAATGGGTTGGGCCACCAATAAATTGGGCCACCCTTTTATTTTTTATCCTTAGTTAGTTTGGATTAATTATTCCTTATCCTTAGTTGGTTTGGATTAATTATTCCTTATCCTTAGTTAGTTTGGATTAATTATTCCTTATCCTTAGTTTGTTTGGATTAGTTAGTCCTTATCTTTAGTTGGTTTGGATTAATTATTCCTTATCCTTAGTTGGTTTGGATTAATTATTCCTTATCTTAGATTTGTTTAGATTTAGCTAATCTTTAGTTGATTTGGATTAGTTAATCCTTATCCTTCAGTTGTTAAGATTTGTTAGTCTTATCCTTAGTTGGTTTAGATTAGCTAAATCCTTATCCTTAGCTGATTTAGATTAATTATTCTAAATCCTTTAAGGATCAGGACCTCTTAGATTTAGTATAAATAGCTTGTTATATTGTAATTAGAAACATTCAATCAATTCAATGAAATCGAATTCTTCAACTTCATGCTTAGGCGTGTTCTTTGCTTTAGAGAGTGTGAGATTGCATTCTTCTAATTGCATCAAGAATCAAGGTAAACTTATCAATTCACCTGTGGCGTTTATCTTATTCTTTTTCTCTATTGTTGGTATTCTTGCTTCTTTAAGCTTTGGGTGCCATAGAGGGGAGTTTAGTTTGATCTTGGATCTCTTCCAAATCTTGTTATAGAGTTCTTGGAATAAATTTCCATAGGGTTCCACGTCAATCATTAGAAGGTCAAAAACACAATGTAGCATAGTGAGAGTCAGGGGAGTCCACAGCCAGGCCGTGTTCTCTGATATAGCCATGTCAGCAAGCCACATCTCACAAGTTAGGGGACTACACGGCCTGGGCGTGTCAAGCAACGCGGCCGTGTAATCAGTGTTTTCCAGTTACGAGATTTCATGCTTTTTAAGCCTTTAAACATGCCAAATCGATTCTTCCTCTCAAAAACCAAATATTAACACATAAAACTATATTCAAGCATGCTAAATAAAGGTAAAAGCACTCAAAGAAACACCAATATGTCATTCATAACACCAACTTCAATTAATACAATCAAATTCACAAAATCTCCCAAAATATACTCATGATAAAAAAAACACAAACATCACTCAAAAAAAAATCAAAGTAAGCATATACTTGTAGAGCACTAACCTCAAAATCGCACAATAGCAAACCAAACTTCACAATTATCCTTCCTTTTGCCCTTATCAACCTAAGAAGGTTCACCCTTCTCTATAGGCACGAAAACCAAAAACAAAACATAACAAATCAACCATTAGAGATTTGAAATCTCTTCACAATACCGACTCCAATAATATAATCAGATTAGAGAACAATATACGGATTGCAAAACTGTTACCTCCATTATGGAATGCCTTATGTGATCATAGTATAATTGCACCTTAATCTTCTAACTTCAATCACTATTCTAATATTACTAACTCTCAATTTGTTATTTGATTGCAGATTCTAATAGTGGAAATCACAAGAATAGAAGAAGGGCTTCCTATTCTCCCTTTCTTTTCTCTCTTGTGCATGTGTGTGAAGAGGGGCGACACTCTCTTTTCAAAAGAGAGTCTCCACCACTCTTCTAGTTTTATGTTAAAATATTTCTTTTTCTTTTTTTTGTACACAAAATGGCTCATTATTAAATAAGACCACTTATTTAACAAAAAAAAAACCCATTTAATAAAATGTCCACAATCAATAAATATGATTAAAACTATATTTCAACAAATAATTCCTTTTAATAATAATACATAATAATAATTATCAATAAATCATATTTTGAAAATCAAATCCCAATAATTGACAATAAATACCAAATTAATTATTTTAATGCCCAATAAATAGGGAAAAATCATATCAATTCAGGAAAATATTCTAAAATCAACTTCACATCATTTTCAATCCCAATTCCAAATATCTAGGTGCAATTAGAACTGTATCATACTAAATTTCATAACTAGGCTTCCTAAGGTACAACTTCAAAATTCACAATCCAAAAATCATCTAATGCATGAACGATCAAACAAATAACATGCAATGCATGAATCACAATTAGACAGAATAATTATTAAAATAACTTATCAGTATTGAAAATCATACCAAAATCCCAATTTGGTATCAATTAGCATTTCATTAAGCTATTATTCATAATTCTAAAAATCAGGGCGTTACACATGGACTCAAAGAATTAAAGAAATTATGTTGGTGCTGACTCTTCACTCTCGAGCCGACCTGTCATAGAACCTCTCTTATGTACGAGTCGTAAATCACGTTTCCGACTCGCCACATACAGTTTATCCTACCATCATATCTCTATATTACCATAATATCAATAAACTTTAATCACACAACTATTAACAAATATTCAACATTAAATTGCTAAGAACCATACAATCACTCTTATTGCATATAGCTAAGATTTATATTTTTATTATTATTCATCTTAAAGACACAACAAATCAATAGTCAATTGTACAAATATCTAACCAATAACACCAAATACAATTCGAAACATGAAAATCTCCAAAACGTCATTATGATCACAAATCACAAACATCAATTAAATTTTGAATTAAACATATCAATGAAGAGCACTAATCTCTAATCGCACAATGAAGTGCTTAATTGCTATAATAAGGTCTTCTCTTGCCTTTATCAACTTTCGAAGGTCCACGCTTCTTTAAAATCAACACAAAAAATATAAATTCGATTTATGATCTAATTAACTATTCTAAAGCTACATGATTTAATAAAAACAATGAAACTTGAAAAACTGAAAGCGGATACCAGATAAGTTATACGGACACTTACCAAGAATAATAGCATGCTTTTGATTTTTCTTTGGTCAGTAAACCAATTCATTGCTTAAATCCTTGCTATTTGATTACAGATTATGTTTTTATTAAACCCGATTGCAGTATAGTATTTTAGAAAAAGTGAATCGATCAAAGGAAGAAGAAGAGTTTGTTGCCTTTGTGTTTGGAAAATAAAGAGGCGCTCACTCTACAGCAAATAGAGGCTGCAGCCTCTTTTATTAGTTTAGGTTTAGTTTTCTTGATGGAGGTCCATCTAGCCTAGCCTTACAAGCTGTCCTAGACATGGGCCTTGGCCTTGATTCCATTAGTGAAGTTAATAAAGACAGTCCAAGTGAAGATGGGCTTGGTGGGAGTGACATGTTCAATCTGAAGCTACAGCTCCTTTTAGGGCCATTTGGGTTCCTTCAAACCATCATCTTTGAAGACAATAATCAAGGAGCACTTGGTTGATCATTGACTATGAATTCCAGCTCATTTGTGTTGTTTTCAAACTTAGTTAGGTGTTCTTTGAATTGTGCCTTTGAATGAGTTATTTCAAACTGAGTTAGGTGTCCTTTGAATAAGTTGTTTTCAACCTAGTTAGGTGCATCTTTGAATGTGTTGTTTTCAACCTAGTTAGGTGTCCTTTGAAATTGTGTCTTTGAACAACACATTCAAAGGGAGTTTATGGCTATCTCTTGTTTCCCTATATAAAGGGATTTTGTGTATTTTGAAAGGGAGATTTGGAATAACAAGAAAGTGTTAATCACATTTGGGTTTTATTAGTTTCCAAAAACTATTGGGTTTTGTTTGTTTTCAAAAACAATCATCTATCTTTTTTCATTTTAATCTTCACCATCAACTATCTTAGCCTTCCATCACATTTTGAATCAAGTTACTGTAGCACGGATGCTTCTGAGTTCCTGTAGCAAGTTACTGTAGCACTCGTGTTTCTCTATCAAAACCATAGTCCTTTCCACCACGCCATCATTTCTTTTTTTTGCCCCCCTAAAGTTGGGGCGCACCCTTTAGGAAAATAGGAAAATATTTAAAAACCATTTAATTAAAGGAAAATTAGTTAAATCAATTTTAATTTAAAATACATACTAATTAATAGTAATAAATCATATTTTAACAAATAGATACTCAATAAATAGGAGAAAATACTATAAATTCTAATAAAATTTATTTCAAGCTAAATTTTATTTTCTTTAGTGGTAATTGAGATAACAGTGTCCAATTAACATACTATTAATTTCAGCGCACTCAAAAATTACGAATTAAAATTCTATGAAGTAAAATCTTACATACAATGCAGAAATCACAAATAAAACTCAAAATTTATAAAATAATTTATTCGAATGAAAATCATATCAAAATTTTAATTTGATATAAATTATCGATGTATCATAACTCTAGAAATCACGGTGTTACAGTATAACCGAGAGAATCATAATATCTGGTGAACTATATATTGACGCTTACACTATTACAGATTGAGCTCTATATCACAAAATAGTCCTTGGTAAATTATACGTAGGTCTTTACATATTACATAGTCTATCATTAATTAATAACAATGATAATGACACATCACCTAAATTGTCAACTCTTTCGCACTTATGCTATGTTACTCTCTTATTGTCAATAAAATTATTTATTATTTATTATTAATTTAATTAAAGCATTTATAAAAATGTGTGAAAGAAACGACAAAACAAATTGAGCGATGGCAAAGTTACGCCACAGCTTTATCCACAGGTTGAAGACTTTTTCGACTACGTTCGTCGAACCTGAGTTCAAAAAAAAAAAAAAAAAAAAAAAAAAAAAAAAGGAGGGAGGAGAAAGGAGGATGACGCCATTGCTTGCGTAAGCAGAACACAGCAACGAATGCTGACGACACCATGATCGTCACAAAAACGACTTCATCTCCCAACGACTCCGCTACCGACGCATCGTCACCACCGCCACTTCTACAATCACAGAATCCCTTTATTATTATTATTATTATTATTATTATTATTCTTATTATTATTATTATTTATTATTTAAAATTTTCTTTAAACATCAAGTCAGTAACAAACCCTCTTTCTCTCTCTCTCTCTCTCTCTCTCTCTCTCGCTCTGTTTCCTCGAAAGCGAAAAATGAAGTTTCGACCCAAACACATTTGGCACGTGCCCATGAATTCATCTATGCCCACTTTGTTTTGATATTTTACTATCTTCTCTCTTTCTTTTCTCTTTCCTCGGAATCAGAAAATCCAAGAACACTTCTACTTTTGGTGTTGGTACTTGTTTCTTGTTTCTTGTTTTAGTTTCATTTCTGGGTAAATCTTGGGATAGATCTGTGTATTTTCTTTTTGGGTTTTTTTGGGATCACTTAACCCTTTTTTTTTTTAACTTAACCTTTTGCCTTTTATTTTAAGTTTTATATATTTTTTTGGGTAAATCTCAACACAAAATTTTGTTAATATTAAGAAATTTACAGGATATTTTCATATGTATAGAGTTGTTATGTTTTTTGGTTTTTGTAGCGTGTTGACTTGGTCTTTGAAATTTAAGCAAGAAACTTCTTGCCCCCTGTTGGTATTATAGGGGATATGAAATAAAGTCATTAGCAAAAACTTGACTTTTCAATTTCAAGGTTACTAGTTTTAGTGCTTTGATGGATATGATAATGGATTTCAATAGAAGAGCATGTTTGGTAGCAATTTTTCAACTTTGGTTATGTTTGTATCTCCAATACCCATTTTGAAATTCAGAAAAAATGATTTCTTTTTATTTTAATTTTCTGGTTTCTGAATGTCATAAACCCTTATCGTGTAGCTTCTGTATGTTTTGCAATTTTTTTTTCTCTTAGATAGATACTTCGATGCATCGCCATAGATTTTTTCGCCTATTAAAATCTTTAGGATTATAAACTTCACAACAAGGTAGCTATGTTTAATGGATGATGGATCACGGGTTCAATATTGGAAATCTTTAATAAGAGTTCTCTAAGTAGATTAATGGCTAATTTGTCTGAGCCATCATCATCTCTATCATCTCTGAGCTTTACTTCATCTTCTCATGTATCGAATAGCTCTATTAGTCAAAATATATCCTCCTCCTCAGGCTCTGATGCTAGGCCAAGTCTTGACGTGATTAGTTTAACCAAGCTTAGCTCCAGTTTGGAGCAGCTCTTGATAGATCCTAGCTGTGATTATAGTGATGCTGAAATTATTGTTGAAGGAAAACCTGTTGGCGTTCATAGGTGTATTTTAGCTGCTAGGAGCAAGTTCTTTCATGAGTTATTTAAGCAAGAAAAGGGATCTTCAGACAAGGGAGGGAAGCCGAAATATGAGATGAGTGATCTTTTACCTTACGGGAAGGTTGGATATGAAGCATTCCTGATTTTCTTGAACTACATGTATACTGGAAAACTTAAGCCATCACCAATGGAGGTATCAACTTGTGTTGATAACGTATGTAGTCATGATGCCTGTAGACCTGCAATTAATTTTGCAGTGGAATTGCTGTATGCTTCGTCCATATTTCAAGTACCAGAGCTGGTTTCACTTTTCCAGGTTAGTGCATTGTGTATTATGTTTAAATTTTTACTGAGAAAGAGGATTTGATGATGGATTTATAATATGCATTGATGATTAATTCATTTGATTGAGTGTTGCTTATTATTTATGCATTTCAGCTTAAATTTTTTGAGGAATGATACTGTAGGGTCTATTTACACTAACTGGTCTATGTGCTGATTTAGTTGAAATATATGAAAATTATAGTGTGCGGTTTTGGTTTCTATTTTTCATTTGAATGGTATCATAGGTTTCAATCTAAGAAGGCACTCTGTGCCTCTATTCTGGACCCATGAGTGCTAATGCTGAAGACTGATAAATAATTTGGGAATAATAGTTTATGCTTGCATTATTAATTCATTATTTATCCTCTGAAGGTGCCACATCTTTTATGAGATAAACTTGACGTTCTGACAAGAAAGATATAGGTTGATTTGGGCTCTCATTTTTATTTGTTGAACTGCATTTTAACATTCAGCTAGAGGTTACAGGAAATTGTAGTAACAAACTACTCTATATTTGCAGAGACGCCTTCTCAACTTTGTTGGTAAGGCTTATGTGGAGGATGTAATACCAATCCTTGTGGTTGCCTTCCATTGTCAATCAAATCAGCTTGTTGCTCAATGTGTGGATAGAATAGCAAGGTCGGATCTTGATAACATGTCAATAGAGAGAGAGCTTCCCTATGAAGTTTCAGAGGATATTAAGTTTCTTCGAAAAAGACCCGTGTCTGAGGATGAAGAAAACACTGAGGCTGTGGACCCTATGCATGAAAAGAGAATTAGGAGAATACATAAGGCATTAGACTCGGATGATGTTGAACTAGTAAAACTTCTATTGACAGAGTCTGCGGTAACGTTGGATGATGCCCGCGCTCTTCATTATGCTGCAGCATATTGTGACCCCAAGGTTGTGTCTGAGGTGCTTAGTCTTGATCTTGCTGATGTTAACCTCACAAACTCACAAGGTTACACAGTTCTCCATGTTGCAGCGATGCGAAGAGAACCATCAGTCATAGTGTCCCTCCTTGCAAAAGGGGCTTGTGCCTTAGACTTAACATCAGATGGGCGAAGTGCTGTTAGCATCTGCCGGAGGTTGACAAGACCAAAAGATTATCATGCTAAAATAGAGCAGGGGCAGGAAGCAAATAAAGATCGACTGTGTATTGATGTCTTAGAGAGAGAAATGCGTAGGAACCCAATGGCCGGAGATGCTTCTATCACTTCTCATACAATGTCTGATGATCTGCACATGAAGCTTCTGTACCTGGAGAACAGAGGTACTAGTCTGCACATGATATTTGGTTTGTCCATCATTTATGATTCCTTTCTCAACAGGACGACATTTTATGATTGGATTACATTGGATTGAAGTTTATTTGTATTTTTTTGGGGTGTATCTTTGTTTGCTTTCATTAATCTTGATGATTTTCTACCATTAAACAATCACATTGCTTAGTGTACTAAGAATCTCAACTATGATTTACCAAAACCAATTGAAAGTGTTGTGTTATTTCTTGAGTCTTTTCTCATCTATGACCATAATAATGCTTATGCAGCATTAAGAAACTTAGATGTGGAGATTACAAGATTTTGAATGCAAGCAAAATTATTAAATGTCGATGACTTGTCTGTTTGCCAATTTCGTTTTTGTACACCTGTAAATTTGATTCTCTTGATAGCAATTAATCTATGAGTTATTTATCCGACTGTATAACATGTGTTAAGCAAATCAACATATTGAGTTATTGTCAATAACATTCCAGATGATAATAAGCAACACGGCTTCTAGGTGATAGGAGCCATTTAGATGAATTTGTGGTGTTTGTTTCTCCATATGAGCTTATGGTTGCTTGGTTGCATTGCGCTTGTCATATTCTGCCAATGGTTTTGTCTCACTTATCCAAAATATTGAGATATCTTCCCTTTTCATTTTTCATTTCATAATTTACCCCATAGGCTTGGTAGAAATTGCTGTTGTCTCGATTAAGCATTTGATGCTTAGAAAATTGAAGAAAGGTTGCATCTATAAAATGGTCTAATACTAGTTATGAAGTCCTTTGGTAAAGTTAAATGGATGTTGGTCATTGCTTGTTCTCAAATATATTAATCTATATACTCTTCATTGTGAGTCAGTGGCATTTGCACGATTGTTCTTCCCCACTGAAGCTAAGGTGGCAATGGATATTGCGCATGCCAAAACAACGCATGAGTTTGCTGGCCTCTCTGCATCAAAAGCTAATGGGAATTTGAGAGAGGTTGACTTAAATGAGACACCAATAACACAGAATAAAAGACTTCTATCTAGGTTGGAAGCACTTATGAAAACAGGTATTGCAGTCCATAAATATGTTTGATATTACAGCCTACTGTTCCCTTTCTTGCCTATGTATGATAGTTTCTTGTTTGCCTATTATTTTATTTTCGGCAACAAAGCCATCAAGTTACTCCATGTGATGAATTCTCTGTAATCTGTAATCCGTTTGGTTTGGTTTGGTTTGGTTTACATTGTAGAAAAGTTTGGTTTATTCGGTGTTGAACGGTTTGGTTTAGTTTTGACCAAACCGATAGTTGGCACACCCCTGGTCAAGTGCCTATCTAGTTGTGTAACTTTCAGGGGTTCAAATGCTTACATTTGAATTGTTCATAGAAACAATTTCATCAAGTTCTGGCTCAAGAATAATATCAAACAACACTTGCTTCCCCTCCTTCACACTGCATTTTCTTTGATAATATGATGATTATGCTATTCTGAATTGTTGTCACAATTGAAGGATCTTAGTCATGTGCAGTTGTTTCTATCAGTACACGTCTTTTGATTTCATGTTCCGTTGACTCGCTCTAATTCTTGATAATGATAAAACGGCCTACCAACTTCTTTTGGCTTTTTCTTGGTAGGTAATATTTGTCATGTTTCATGGGATATTCTGTGTGTAACTTCCGTAAGTTTTTACATGGTTCCATAACTACTTCTATCATCCATGTTTTGATAAGTTAACCATTGGATTAGCCCTCTATGCATGCGGGATATATACTGATGAAAGTCCCATCTGTGTTATGGCAATAAAACTTTTTTACTTTACTTGCAAATTTAGTTGAAGTTTAAATACTCTGGAAAATTATGACTACACAAGGCGTTGCACAATTAATAAGGTATTCAGTTACAGTATGAATTACAAGCTTTGCTTTACGTAACTTTTTCCTATAAGCTGTTTTATTTTATCATGGCAGTGGAAATGGGTCGGCGATATTTCCCCAGTTGCTCTGAAGTGCTTGATAAGTTCATGGAAGATGACCTTCCTGATCTGTTTTACCTTGAAAAGGGCACCCCAGCTGAACAAAGAATCAAGAGGATGCGCTTCATGGAGCTCAAGGAAGATGTTCAGAAGGCCTTTAATAAGGATAAGGCTGAGCGTTCAGTGTTGTCGTCCTCATCGTCCTCATCTTCTCTAAAAGATGGCACTAGTAACAAGCTCAGAAAACTGTGAAAACGTGTAAAATATGTTTTAATAAGCGGTTGTAACTGAATAGTAGGTTTTGGGAGGGGAGAGTCTTCAAGTTTTGGCTCTGGTTGCATAATTTTAGCTTGTGGGCAAACTGGGTTCGATGAGCTAAAACTCTCTGCTTATACCTTTTGACAATTCATAGAAAATTTTCGTTTCTTACCTGTAAGAACTTCGATTATAGAAATTTACAGTTGATTCATTCAAGTCTAGAACCGTTTACATTTGGTTAGATCAGAAAGTAATGGTACAGGTTCATTGACCTTATTTTGAAGATATAGGTTCATGTTGTGACTTGTGATGTGATATATGCTCTCCTGCTCTAGACAAACATATTCTGGAAAGGATTAGATTCTAAGCACCTTTTGCTTTTTTATGGGTCATCTGGTTATACAACGGCATACGCAAAAGCAGTTAGATTCCAACCACATTGCATTTCCATGACAATGGTGCATAGAACACTTATTCTGTGCTGCTCAACCAATTAGACCTTTTTTGGGGAATCAAAATCAGATTTTGTATATCTATATAGAGGAATTGAGGAGGAATCAACCATTGACGACTGCAATTTAGGCACAATAAAAGCGCTATTTTATTATTCATGGCCTGTACTCGCAAAGGATATTATTCTTACCAAGATTTTCTTTTTTTCTTTTTATATTTTTTTTGGTTATTTCGTTTTTGTTCATACATGTTCACAGTTATCACGTCTCCACTAGGCACCTATGTATAGTGTTAAATGGGCTTAATTTCATCAGGCACCCCTCGCTTTAGAGGGTAATCTCTTTAATGTCTTATATCTTCATTTTGTCTCTTAAAACTACCTAAGATTAGCAATTTGTAACAGTAAAAAGAATATGGCTGGAAAATCGTCGGATAATCCAATTTGTAACAGTAAGATAAACTATTATTCCCTCCGTCCTAAAAAGATAATCCACTTTCTATTTTCACACATATTAAGAAATATGCTTAAAGGACAATTTTATTGATATAACTTTCATATTTTGCCCATCTTAAACAATATATGAGTTTTGAAATAATAACTAAGAATTAATGGGGTTATTGAAAATAATGTAAAATTTAATAAAAGTATAGTAAACAATTTAATGATTAACTATAGTGCAAAAAAAAAAAAAAAGGAAAATAGACTATATTTTGTGACAAACTAAAAAGAAAAGATGATTTATTTTTTTAGGACTGAGAGAGTAATATTTTTGCCACATAAGCAAAGGGTTGTTAGAAATTATTTTTTCACCCGAGACATCTATGTTGTTGAAACTTACTATGTTTTATAGGTTACGTTTTCTCACTGTACTGTTTTACTTACTCCCAATCAATATTTATATATTGCCAATAAAAATTATAATTATAATCTATCGGTAAAGTTTTCTTTATATCTTATCGAATTTATCTCGAATTAAAATATTTTCTTTTTATTTATAAAAATAATTTTATTCAATAGTCTCACAATTTCATAAGGTTTAAAAATATCAATTAACTTTATAACGTGTGAAATTTATTAAAAATCACTCTAATATTACTAGCATATAAATAATTATTACTATTTAAAAATTTTTTTACCATTTATTTGATTTAAACTATTTATAATACAATATTTATTTTCAATTATTTGCCAAAATTATTATCATAGTGAAATTTATAAGTAATAGTATTTTTTATTTTAATAAATTCTACTATTTTCAATATTTTAATTTACATATATTATTTTTAATAAAAACTATTAATTTTAGATTATTTTTGTCACAACCCGTTTCCGTGGGCCGGACCGGCACTAGGGCCCAGGTAAGCTTAAGGCCCCCGAGACCCGTAGTAAGCCTAAATTATCCAATCTGTCTACCTATCTTGCCCAATTAATTCATCAAAACAATAAGCCTCAATCTCAATTAACACATAATATCTAACCAGGGCCTATTCACAATAAATTATAATCACACTATGGGCTTACTGGTTCACCTGCAGCTAATTACATAATATTTAATTTATAGTGTAGTGTTAACAATAAGTCCAATAGTAATACACAACCCTATAACTGTAGAGTTCAATAATAATCTGATAATAGAGTAACTTATACATCCAAAATTAAATAACAGAAATATAAAATTTACATTTATAACTCTGCGGAGAAGATTGCAGAGCTTCAATCAAATCAACTGCTTCCTAGTACCTGGGAGGTTTGGAGAGAAGGGGGTGAGTTTTGCAACTCAGTGAATTGTAACACCCGCCGCCCGATCCCGAAAGACCCGACGGTGGATGCCACATTCGGTGCCGGAGGCACCGTCCTAACCTATATATAAATCAAACAATCATATTATGAATTAGAAGTGACTTAGTATTCACAAGTTTAGCAAGTAATAGTATTCTGTTTTGAAAATGATTTGGGAGAATCCTACAGAAAAACTGCAAGAGTTTCCCCTAAAAATAGAAGTTGCCAAACATATGAATACAAAACACTCCCAAATTCAAACTCCAAACCCCATCAAACTCCAATAACAACACAATAGCACTTCTATAATTTCATAACTCCATAGTTCCTCAATAACATTATAATATTCATCACTTCAATACATTCATTTAAATATATCAACTTCTAATGTTCTAACCATTAAATAAGTCCAAGTTTATCTCCCAATATATATACACCAAAATAATTTACAATAACATGCTTAAGTTATAAATGAAATAATACAGTCTCCAAAAATGTAATACTTATACATGCCATAATTTTTAGTTACATAAAATACTAATCAACTACCAAAAGATCTCTTCAACTCTGATGCTACTCTTCAGGTCTTTAAGCAGCAAGCACAATCTCCAACCTGCGCGTGATAAAATCAACGCGCTGAGTATAAAACTCAGTGGTGCTCATAAAACACAACAAACCAATGTTGTGATGACAACATACTTAAAAACAATCACTTATATACATAAAATCATTAAATTTGAACATGCAGTACATATGCACACCAACACATCATGCTTTAGAAATTCATTTGATATCATAAATAAATTGTGGTAAATTAAGAGTTATTAACATAATGTGATCTCATTTATTTCACTTCCTTAAAAATATTGTATAAGGGCTCACATACACTTAGGAGAAAAAGAAGCAGATAAGTTTTCATAGCTTATTCATAATGGCCTTAGGTCGCCAACCTTTTCATAACATATAGAGCGCGTCCGCCCTAACGTAAGACACCCACGTGCCTAGCATATGATCATGGCTTCTTATCATAATGGCATCAAATGCCGAGCATACTCATCATACATAATAAAATCAAATCATGCATCAAATCCACACCAAGTATATTAGAGCCCAAAAGCATTTCTCATAAAATTCATTTTCTTTAGTCTTCTCATAATAAAAACTTAATTTAAACTTAAGTAATTCATAAAAATTCTCACACTTAAACAAAATGACTTAACATAGAAAATTTCCAGCATAAAAATAACATGGACCTTTGCTGTGTTTTTAAAACATAACTGGAGCTATGGGTCTCCAAATTAAATGAAATTAGAGTCGTTAGAAAGCTAAGACAAAATCCTACAAATGTTATGAAGGGATCACAGCCCAGATCAATATGGAAGATAACAAAACAAAGCTAGGAACATAGACTGACAGACCAGACCTGATTCAGCAGAACCAAGTCCATTGTTTCTTGAATTCCTACTAAACCCCACACTCAAATTAAACCAATCCAGAACGAGAGAATTCTCAAGACACAGGAAAACAACTTTTATGAAGAACTCGGAACCTAATCTTGTCATTATAGTGGTCAAAATGGGCACTAAAGTCAGTGATGCATGTGGCCCGACACAAACAGAGTCAGTTTGGGTGTTTCGGCCATAAGTTGAGTTATATATCTCCAAATTGGACACAAGAGGATGGGTTGGAAAGCTAAGAGATAGACCTACAACTTTTATGAAGGACTCAGACACAAATGGAAACTAGAAAGGACCGAAAAATGGTCCTAAATCTCACTCAAAATCTCGTTTTTCCCAAATTCAGTTTACTTGAGCCATGAAAGGAACATGAACCACAAAGATACAAGGTAGAAATGTCTACCACAACATAAATACTCATCAAACATCATCCAAGAGCATGTAATGGCAACCAAAATTCAACAAACCAATCATTTCATACAAAATCTCAAAATATACACATAATAGCATAAAGGCACAAAATCAAAATTTGAGTAAGGTAAGTGTGTTTATGAACACTAACCTTCAAAACAAGCTTTAACAAGCTTTAATCAAAGCTTCTCAAGCTTTGGTCTTGCCTTTATCCTTATTAGAAGGCTCTCCACCCTCTACATGGAAGAAACTCAAAATCAAACAAAGAAAACAAAGAAAAGAAGTAATTGGAGCATGATTAAGCATGTATATGCTAAAAGACAACTCTAAATCCAAAAATAATTCACTTATCATAAAATCACTTACTTGACCCAAGTAGAAAAATCACCAAATTCCTTGAAATTAGTCACCAAAGATTACTTCTCTAGCTTCACTCTCTAAGATTTATGCCTTAAATCAAGTTGGATGGGTGTTTACTAAGTAGGAAATGAAGAAAATGAAGAAGAAGAAAAAGAAGAAGGAAACGTGTATGGAGAAGAAGAAGGCAAAAGTTGGTGCTCAATAATTGATAGTTGCTTTATTAAAGCAACTAAGGGGGTATTTTGGTCTTTTCTCCAAATATTCTCCAATTAAATTCCTTCAAAATATTATTTATCTCCACAAAAGTCTCTAATTTATTCCATAAAAATAATTCCTCAATTTTCCTCCATAAAAAAAAATAATTGCTCAAATTTTCTTACTTAATATAACACCATAATTCACTATTCACTAAGTATCTAAATTCTCCAAAAATATTCCTTACTTACTTTCTACCCATAAAAACCATGCATACATGCTCCAAAAATGTTAAATAAAATATAAAACATAAATAGTAATTTTTCGGACAAAAAATAATACCAACTTCTGGACCGGTGGTATTATTCACAGACCGGTAAACTACTATTAAAACATAGGAAAAAAAATGGGGCGTTACAGTTCTCCCCCCCTTAAAGAATTTCGTCCTCGAAATTCACCTGAATTAAACAACTGAGGATGTTGTTGTCTCATAATCTCTTCACTTTCCCAGGTAGCTTCTTCGGTCTTATGGTTTCTCCAATGAACCTTTACCAATGAAATTCTCTTATTCCTTAGTTCCTTAATTTCCCTAGCAAGTATCCTCACTGGCTCTTCCTCATAAGTTAAATCTGGCTCTATAGTCACAGATTCCACTAATATTACATGTGATGGGTCGGACCGATACCTCCTCAACATAGATACGTGGAAAACATTATGTATCCTATCCAGGTCTGGTGGTAAAGCTAGTCTATAGGCTAATGGACCCACACGCTCAATGATCTCATATGGACCAATGAACCTAGAACTAAGCTTACCCTTTCTTCCAAATCGCAATATCTTTTTCCACGGAGATACCTTAAGGAAAACCTTATCTCCCACTGCATACTCTATATCCTTCCTCTTCAAATCCGCATAAGATTTCTGACGATCTGAAGCTGCTTTCAATCTATCTCTGATAATTCTGACCTTTTCCTCTGTATCCCGAATCAAATCTGGACCTACCATCTTGCCCTCACTCAATTCTGACCAACACAGTGGAGTCCTACATCTCCTACCATATAGTGCTTCAAAAGGGGCCATCTGAATACTCGACTGATAACTGTTATTGTAGGCAAATTCTACAAGTCGAATGTACTTCTCCCAACTGCCCTCAAACTCAATAGCACAAGCTCTTAACATATCCTCCAAAATCTGAATAACCCGCTCTGACTGACCATCTGTCTGAGGATGAAAAGCTGTGCTGAAATTCAGCTTAGTACCCAGGGCCTCATGTAGCTTCTTCCAAAATCTAGAAGTAAATCTCGGATCTCTATCTGAAATGATGGAAGAAGGAACCCCATGTAATCTCACTATCTCATCTATATACAGCTCTGCATATTGCTCCATGGTGAAGTCGGTCCTAACAGGAAGAAAGTGTGCTGACTTAGTTAATCTGTCAACTATTACCCATACAACATCTTTCTTTTTAGGAGTTAAAGGCAATCCAGTCACAAAATCTATAGTAACCTTATCCCATTTCCACTCTGGAATAGAAGTAGGGTGTAACAAACCAGAAGGAAACTGATGCTCTGCTTTCACTTGCTGGCACGTCAAACACCTCGACACATAATCTGTGATATCCCTCTTCATCGCCGGCCACCAATACTGTGATTTCAAATCCTGATACATCTTATTACTGCCATGATGCATAGCATAGGGACTACTATGAGCTTCCTTTAAGATACTCTTCCTCAGCTCTGAAATTTTAGGCACACAAATCCGATCCCCAAAGTACAAGCAGTCGTCATCTTTAATCATAAATCTCTTTTTCCTTCCATCTCTGACTAGGTCTTTCCATAAGGCAATTGTCTCATCATCCTTCTGTGCATCTCGAATCTGCTGAAGTAGACTAGGTCTAATCATAAGCTCTGCCACGAGTGCACCATTACTAGCTACAGATAATCGCGTATTCATAGCACGTAAAGCAACCAAGGACTTCCTACTAAGTGCATCTGCTACCACATTAGCTTTACCCGGATGGTAATCAATGGTGAAGTCATAGTCCTTAAGTAGCTCTAACCATCTGCGCTGTCTCAGATTAAGCTCCTTTTGAGTAAGCAGATACTTGAGACTCTTATGATCCGTATACAGATGACATTTCTCACCATACAAGTAATGCCTCCAAATCTTCAAAGCGAAGACTATAGCTGCTAACTCCAAATCATGCGTAGGGTAGTTCTTCTCGTGTGGTTTAAGCTGTCTAGAAGCATAAGCAACTACCTTGCCCTCCTGCATAAGCACACAATCCAATCCATTATGTGAAGCATCACTATACACATCATACGGTCTACCCGAAATTGGCTGTGTCAACACTGGAGCCTCAGTAAGCATCATCTTAAGCTTCGCAAAACTATTCTGACATTTATCATTCCACTCGAATCTGACATCTTTTTGAAGAAGCCTAGTCAAAGGAGCCGCAATGAGAGAAAATCCCTTGACAAATCTTCTATAATAACCAGCCAATCCTAAGAAACTCTGAATCTCTGTCACATTCTTAGGTGGCTTCCATTCAAGCACTGCCTCTATCTTCTTCGGATCAACTCTAATACCCTCAACAGAAATAATGTGACCCAAGAAAACAATCTCAGACAACCAGAATTCACGCTTACTCAGCTTAGCATACAACTGTCTCTCTCTCAATATCTGAAGTACAATTCTCAAATGGTGATCATGATCCTCTCTAGTCCGAGAATATACCAAGATGTCATCAATGAACACAACCACAAACTGATCTAAATAAGGATGAAAGATCCGGTTCATCAAATCCATGAACACTGCAGGAGCGTTAGTCAAACCAAACAGCATTACCAAGAACTCATAGTGAACGTAGCGTGTCCTGAAAGCAGTCTTAGGTACATCTGATGCCTTCACCCTTAGCTGATGATAACCTGATCTCAGATCTATCTTCGAGAATACACTAGCTCCTCTCAACTGATCAAACAAATCATCTATCCGAGGCAATGGATACCGATTCTTCACAGTAACTTTATTAAGTTGTCTGTAATCAATACACAATCTAAGTGATCCATCCTTCTTCTTTACAAACAATACTGGAGCACCCCACGGAGATACACTAGGACGAATAAACCCCTTATCAAGCAATTCCTGAATCTGTATCTTCAACTCTTTCAACTCAGCAGGTGCCATCCGATATGGAGCAATGGATATCGATGCAGTACCAGGCATAACCTCAATACCAAACTTAACCTCTCTCTCAGGAGGTAAACCAGGCAGCTCCTCTGGAAACACATCCGGAAAATCACATATTGTGGGTATATCATGGACACTAGGAGATTCTGACTCTGGAGCAAGTACACAGGCTAAGTAGGCCTCACAACCATGCTGGATCAATCTTCTAGCAATAGAAGCAGAAATAACATTAGAGAGGTAATCCGACCTCTCACCCACAACTACAATCTCCTCACCAGATGAAGTCTGGAGTGTAATCCTCTTAAGTCTACAATCAATCATAACTCCATGTCTAGATAACCAATCCATACCCAAGATCACATCAAACTCCCGGAAAGGCAACTCTATTAGATCTCCCAGAAACACATGGCCATAGATTACCAATGGACAATCTGTATACACTCGATTAACTATGACACTATGACCTAAGGGATTAGTAACCTCAATACTATGCTCTAACATATCAGCATGCATATTACCCAATCTACCCACATGTATGCCTAAATATGAATGAGTAGAGCCAGGATCAATCAAAGCATATACAGAAATATCAAAGAGAGAGAATGTACCAATGATAACGTCTGGGGCATCCTGCTCCTCCCTAGTCCGGATAGCATACGCTCTGGCAGGTGCTCTGGACTCAAGTTTTTCCACTGTCTCTGAAACTGGCCTCTGACTCCCAGTACCTCCTGTATCACCACGGCCTCTGCCCCTGCCTCTCGAAACATAAGGAGCTGACCTCCCTACCTGAGGAGCTGCACTAGCCAAAGTCATAGGGCAGTCTCGAAGCAAATGCTCTGTAGACCCACATCGAAAGCATGCCCCAGAAAATCTCCTACAAACCCCGGGATGCTTCTTTCCACACTGAGGACATGGCGGAATATCAATCCATGTAGCACCTCCACCACTAGCAATAGATGTGGTCTGTGGAGCTACTCTGCCATAAGTACCCTGTCCATGTCTCTGAATAGGTCTAGACCAGGTCTGTGATGGACCCCTGTGCCTCTTACTACTAGACTGAGCCCCAGAAGTCTATCCAGATACCATACCCTGAACCCTCTTTTGTTGACCCTGCTGACTCCGTTGCCTCCTAACCTGCTGCTCACTTCCTCAAGCTCTAAAGCTGCCTTCACTAGGGAAGACAATGATGTATGAGGATGAGCAACCAAATGCACGCGATATTCATCATGCAAGCCTTTCCTGAAGTGCTTGCATCTATCAGACTCAGTAGGAATCATCTCCGTAGCATACCTGCTCAATCGGATGAACTCTCTCTCATATTCAGCCACAGACATTCTGCCCTGTTTTAATGCTAAAAACTCTGCTTTACGTTGGTCAATGTAAAGCTCCCCAATATATTTCTGTCTGAACTCAGAAAGAAAGAAGTCCCAAGTCCTCTGCTCAGCACTAACTGTCCGTGATACAGTATCCCACCACTGGTAAGCTTCCTCTCTCAATAAGGAAGTGGCACAAACCAAACTGTCTACAGGTGAGCACTGCATCTGCTCCAATATCCTCTCCACAGACTGGAGCCAATACTCTACTGCAGAAGCCACATCATCCTTTCTACCCATAAACTCAACATCTCCATATTTCCTCAGTTTCTCAATAGGGGGACGAACTGGAACAGGGGCTAGAGCAATTGGAGCCTGGGTAACAGCTCCTGCTGCCTGCCTCAAAGCAGCAACTAACTGCTGAACAAATGTATCCTAATTAGGCCCAGCAGGACCTGCAGCAGCTTTCCCCACCCTCAAGGCGTGCTCTGCATCAGAACCCACAGCACCACTAGCGGCATCACCAACAGGAATACCACCAATAGGAGGGACATAACTATCCACCTCCTCATCTGACAGATGTTGAGACATCACTCAACTCCTACAAAGACCAAAAGGTTCGCATCAGAGAGAAGTTCCAAACCAAAATAATATGGCATGTATTTAACTTAAATTACTCATACTCTCACTTTAAAATAGATAAATGCCTATATATGCATATAGTCCGAGAACTGCCTAAACCTATGCTCTGATACCACTAAATGTAACACCCGCCGCCCGATCCCGAAAGACCCGACGGTGGATGCCACATTCGGTGCCGGAGGCACCGTCCTAACCTACATATAAATCAAACAATCATATTATGAATTAGAAGTGACTTAGTATTCACAAGTTTAGCAAGTAATAGTTGTGAACCCCTACCCCGAATATCATAGGCATATGAATGCATGTGACTAAGGGCAGAAATGCATGTGATGTGTGAGTCGCCACCTTGTTTAATTGTTTTAGGGTAAACTAGGAAAAAACCCTAAGTGACTCCGATTTTTAATTAACCTAATTACTAGATTAATTATCCCAATGTTTAAGGCATGGTCTTCGAACCCGAGGTGGATCCCGAGACTATGTCATGCTGATGAACTAACCATGAATGAATGCTTTGCAAGGTAATTTGGACCAATGAAAATGTTTATGATGATTTTGACTTGCCGCTCGGGGTTAAATCCCGAACGTGCCTACGTACTTCCGTTTGAATGGAAGATCAAAGTCAACGTAGTTCGATAGGCCTTTTTTTTAAAGGGCTTTGAATGGGTATGCTTAATGCATGAGTGTGTGTGTGCTTTGTGCATTTTTTAGGCATTTTGCCAAAGAATTGATTGATTTTATTAGGCGTTTTATTGCCAAAAAAAGATGTTTTGGGTTTATTATTACCAAAAAGATGTTTGGGTTTATTATTACCAAAAAGATGTTTGGGCTTATTTGTTTGCCAAAAGTGTGTTTGGGTTTATTATTACCAAAAGTGTGTTTGGGTTTATTATTACCAAAAAGATGTGTTTGGGTTTATATTACCAAAAGTGTTGATTTAGGCAAGATGTTGCCAAAATTGATTGATGATTTATTTAGGCGACTGTCGCCAAAATTGAATGATTTAAGGTTTTAAAGCCAAAAAATTGATTTAGTTTTAAGGCATTTTGCCAAAACTTTGATTTAAGCGTTTTATTGCTAAAAAATGACTGATCTTACTTATTGGCAATTTGTTTACCAAAAGTAATTAATCAAACTGCAATGTAGGCAATTTAATGCCAAAAGAACGTGAATAATTTAGGCTACTTAGTCACAATTATTGATGAACTGGACTTAAGCCGAAAATTGTTCGAAATAAAGGCAATCACACCATAGCCATTGATAGACTAGATATTTTAAGCCAATATTGTCGGATTTAAGCTTTAATACCACGATTATTAATTAACCGGGCATTTAAGCTTAATCTTATTTTAATTGAGGCAATTTACTTGCCTATATGATGACATGAATGCATTTATGCAGTTGTAGAATTAAAAGGAGTAGAAGAGAAGCATGCATGAAGTGCTAAAATTAAATAGGCAGAGTTTTGTTTACGTACCTGATTTAATCGTCGACCGCTTCTTAACTCCAGGTTAAGCTCCTCGTTAAGGGAATTAATTTTAATTTAATTTTAAGCAACCAAGTATCACAACAATAAAATAAAATTAAAATTAAAAAATGCAAGAAAGCAGTAAAGAATCGCAAAGAGCGTAGGGAGAAGGAGCGTCTGTCAACACAGACTGAGTGAGTAAAAACGGAGCATCGGGGCTGCTTTTATAGAAAAAAAAGGGACCCGAGGGCGGGCGTGTCCGCCCAAGCTGGGCGGGCGCGCCCGCCCTAGCTAGGCGGGCATGCCCGCCTGGCTTGGGCGGGCGTGCCCGCCTGGCCTGGGCGGGCATGCCCACCCCCGCGGGCGGGCACGTGTGCCTTTTCCCCTTTTTCTTTTTTTCGTTCCGGAGGCTTTTCCGGGAGTTCCGGACCTCCAAAAAATATTCCGAAACCAGTTCCGTGATCCTCGTGATTTTTCGGACATTTCAAGTACCATATTGGCACACTTCCGGTGAACTTTTTCGAATGACCTCCGGTTCGACCGGACTGTTTGCAGTCCGGAAAAATGGCTCTTTGAGCCTCAAAAAAAATGGGTATTCACAGACGACCGCAGCCGCTGTCGCCGCCGGCGATAGCGGCTACCGCCGCCGTTAAGGGCGGCTGCCACCGCCGCGGCCGACAGACTTTCTAGTTTTTTCGTTCCGGAGGCTTCTCCGGCCGGACTATTTGCAGTCCGAGAAAACTGGCCTTTTGAGCCTCAAAATTTGAGTATTCACAGTTGCCCCCCACTGGCTATCATGAAAATGATTTATGAGAGCCAGTGGCTGTCTAAAGGAGCAAATTTTGAGGATGGGCAGAGGAGGAAACCCCGCCGTTGGTTTTTTTTCTTTGCAAAGAAATGATCAAATGCATGGATTTATGTTTGCAACTTAAAGATGTTTTTGCCTCTTTGAGGACTTAAAAGGAAATTTTGCCTCTTAGAGGACTTGAAAAGAGATTTTGCCTCTTAGAGGACTTGAAAAGAGGTTTTGCCTCTTAATGAGGGCTTGAAAAGATGTTTTGCCTCTTAATGAGGGCTTGAAAAGAGATTTGTTTTATTTTTGTTTTTTTTTTCCTTTGAGAACCAAGGGCCCACCTAAAGTCGAAATGATCAAATGGCTTGGTTTTGGTTAGGGTTTCACCCTGGGTTTGTGTAAAGGAGATTGACGATGGTTGGGTTTCACCCTGGGTTGTGTATGTTTTTTTTTTTTAACACTTGCCCCTGAATCCGACTTGGAGGATTTTGCCCCCTGCATGAGAGAATTGATTCCCTTATTAGCTGAAATGGAATTTCTTCTTAATGAAAGACTAAAAATTCCGTGATTACTTCTGTGATGGGAGAATGGTGAAGGTTCTTATCACTTCTTGCCCCCAGAATGGTGCTGACCATGGAACACGTCAAAACATTTGGTGTTGTACTTGTCCAATCGATTGAGGAATCAAAGAGAACAAAGCCACTTATATGACTCGAGGAAACGGACAATGTGGATGACATCGCTCGTCTGAAAGGATCGAAGAAACGATGGTCCGAGTGGAGACGAGGTATTAAAGAATTACCTCTCAACGATTATGCTTGACATTTTTTAGGGTTGTTTTGGAAACCCCGGGGATTGAATTGACATTTTCCTCTCTCTCTTTTTTCGAGGAATGACTCAAAGAGTGACGCTTTCAAAACGAACTTTTGAGAATGACTCGATTTTTGTGACTCGTTGTGGAATGACCACTGGTGATGGAGACTTGATTTTAGAGACTCATTGGAGACTCGATTTAGAGACTCAAGTTTTCTTGTAAGGAACTCAATGATTCTTAAAAAAAATGACTGATATACTCCCAAGGAGACCTATGAAAGCACTTTTTTTTTTTTTTTTACCTTAACTTTTGCCTAGTAGCCGCCCTTTCGGGTTTTCGACTCTAGCAGGCTCTTTGCCCTAACTTTTGCCTAGACCGCCCTTTCGGGTTTTCAGCCTAGCGGGCTCAATTCTTGCCTGAAGCCGCCCTTTCGGGTTTTCAACTCCAGCTTTTATTTCTCTTTTCTTCTCTTTTTTTTTATTTTTTTATTCTTTATATTGGCAAAGAGAAAATGTTATTTATGATGCAAACTTATGTTTGTGACCGCGCCTTTGCAGCTGCCTACGTATCTCCAAGAACTCTTCGGGGGATGGGGAGAATCAGGTCTTTCGTAGTTCCTTCCAGGATGCGAACTTCGTGCTCGGCTGGTGCGGAATTCATCTCCGACTTGATGTTAGTGTGGAATTCCTTTCCGTCTTGGTGCGGAATTTATTTCCGACTTGCTGTTGGGGCAAAATTCAATTCCGCCTTAATGCTGATTGTGGAATTCATTTCTGATTTGATTTCTTTGGGATTCCTTCCTGACTTAATACAGAATTCATTTCTGACTTGATTTCTTCGCGGGATTCCTTCCCGACTGGATGTCTTTGCGGGATTCCTTCCCGACTTGATGTTGATGCAGCATTCATTTCTGACTTGATTTCTTCACGGGATTCCTTCCCGGCTTGATGTCTTTGTGGGATTCCTTCCCGACTTGATGTCTTTACGGGATCCGTTCCCAACTTGATGTTGATGCAGAATTTATTTCTGACTTGATTTCTTCACGGGATTCCTTCCCGGCTTGAGTGTTGAAGAAGCTTTTATGCTTTGAGTTTGTGGCTTCGCCATGTTTGAATTTTTGAGGTTAATTTGATTCCTTTTCTTGAACTTTATCTTCCTCTGAATTTGAAACTTATTTCCTCAATGGTTCTCCTCTCCATAAGGAATTTCGAGGAGACTCTTCCTTTTCCTTGTTTTGAGAAATGATCCTTGTTTTATAAGGGCACTTGTACTTGGGCCATGCTTGGCCCGCTTGATTTTCAAGGTGTTTGTTGTCATCCAATTTGTGGAAATGACTGCTTCTTTTAACTTGCTTTTTCAAAATGCGATCAGCCGCTTGGTCTTTGTCCTTATGGCTGAGATGATTTGTCATCTACCCTTGGTGGGCTTGAATTTAATGGAGAACTTGCAGTTGACCCGTTTTTGACAACTTGATTTCCTGTAGCTTTGTCCTTGATTTCTTTCTTTTGTGCAGAGGTTCCTTTTGACCCATTTTTTCCTTTGCTTGTTTAGAAGCAGCCTCTCCATAAGGAATTTCGAGGCAACTTGATTCCGAGATGACTTGAGTAGTGTATGGATAGCATTGCGACTTCGTGCAGATCCAACCCAATTCCAAACATAACTTCTTTATTCTGTTGCTTTTAAGCTCAACATTCAGACACCTCTCTGTCGGAGCATCTTCCATTCCTGGGTTTTCGGAGAAACCATTCTGGCCCTAACCCCTTCAATCGGCTTTGCCTCGGTACTGTTTGAAGTCTTGCGTACCCTTTGCTGGATCCTTTCCATGATTACCCTTCAAAACTTCCCTTTTGATGGTGCTTCTTAGGATGCCCCCAGCTTTGAATGATGCAGAGCAAATGAATGCATTTTTCTTTGCCAATTTTTATTATCTTTTTTTTTTATCATCATTTTTTTTTTGATTTTTTTTTTGTGCTTTCATAGGAAAGGATAGGGAAAGAGCATAAACATGATTGGAACGTAAACTGATCCCTTTTTATTGATAAGACAAAATTTGTGTACAAAGGACACTTAGATTTACAAATGAAAACTTGAATGGAAATGAAAATGAAAAGAAAGAAAACTAGACCCTAAAAGATAGACTCTAAGTGGACTGTGATGGACTAGGATTGGATTGACTATAGTGACTTTGTTCTTCTCGATGCTTAAATCGATCAGATAGGTTGTTGTTTGAACAATTCCTTTGTTCTTTTGGAGGTTTGATCTCAACCTTCTCAGACACAAACTTCATTCATTCCTAAGCAAAAGTTCGAAAGGATCGAACGATTCTTGTTCAGCAAATTTTTTTTTAATCCCATGGTTAAGCAAGGAATTAGTTGATGTTCAGCTTGCTCTTGGGGATGATGGACCCATTGTCAACCAAGTCTTGTAGACGGTTTTTTAAAGTCCAGCATGATTCGGTCTTGTGCCCATGTCCTCGATGGTACTCACAGTATTCATTGGCTTTGAAATTCCAGGGCAGGGGGTTTGGTAATGGCCTTGCTTCTAAGGACTTCAGTAAATTTGCTTTCACTGCTTCTCGGAACACCAAAAGGATTGGCATGCCGAGATCAGTATATTACCTCCTTGGCTGATTGTTTCCCAAATTCCCAACACGTAAAGGATTCGTAGGGATTATACTGGCTATTTCATTTGTCTCACTGGACCCAGCATGATTCTGCCTCTTGTATGAGTCTTCTTTGAGTTGACCCAACTGGATTAAGTCTTCCACCTTAGTTGCAGTTGCAATGAGCGATTGGAACGTAGGCAAGTACTGTGTTTGAAGCTGTGACTGGTAGACAGGCAGTAAATTCTTGATTATTATGTCAACTTGCTCTTGTTCAGATGGTCGGTTGATCATTTGAGCAGCTTTGGCTCTCCACCTCGAAAGGAACGAGGAGAAGGGCTCATTGTTCTTTTGTTTAGTGGTTTCCAGCTCCCTCCGGGTAACATCCACTTCGATATTATAATGGTACTGTGTGTTGAAAGCATTGCATATGTCCTCCCAATTCTTCATTTTGGAACGATCCAAGCTTACAAACCATCTTAATGCGGCACCAGTCAAAGATTGCTGAAACAACTGAGCAAAGAGCTCACTGTTCAGGCCAAACGGGTGGAGGGCACCCACATACATTTTCAGGTGCGTTTTGGGACAGGTGGTTCCATCAAACTTGTCCATGTTGGGCATTTTGAACTTTGTGGGCAGTCTTGCTTCGGGGAACAGGGACAAGGAGTCCATATCCACCACTTCCTTGTGTGTCTTAAGGGCAGTGATTGACCTTTCTAGCAGTTCTAATTTTTCTCTCATTTTCTGAGCTTCCAGCTCAGAAGCAGTTCCAGAGGGGGTGTCCTCCAAGTTAGGGGTAGGGTTTGTCGGTTCTGCAGTAGGTCCTTGATTGGAGGCAGCAGGTCCACTTCCCCCAGCGGAAGCCCCATTTCCATTACCACCACCTAGTTCAGCTATCAGGGCAGTCCTGTGGGCAGCCAATGCCTCATTCATTCTGGCCTCCAGCCTGGCCTCCAGTTGTTCAATGAGAGTTTGGATGTCAGTGATTGACGCCATTGATGCAGTCGGGGTTGTTGGACTTATGGGTGAGAGCTCAGTTGGTGTTTCGGGTACAGGTGGTCTTTGGAGGGGTACCTGTGAAAGGACATAGTCAGAATGATTAGACTATCCTATATAAGGTGTTTTCATAGGGTATGTGAGATAGTGTAGTGTACGGGTAAGGTATTTGGACTTGACCCTTGTGATGTGGGGTGGTATGACCAAACAATGTAGGGTAGTGTTGGTATGCTAGGACACCTAGGATAGGACCCAATGGGATGTGATATGTAAGGTAGAGTGCTTAGGGCTGGACACCTCGACTTTTCGAAAGGTCCTGAGTTCTCAAAAAAAAATTTTTTTTTTTGTGAGGTATGGGATGAATGCGTGAATGCGCACAATATCACAACATAATCTGTTTAATGATATGATTCACATCATTGGGTGCATACAGTCCTAAAGGATAGGTTCTATAGGCTATGACTCAAATAGAGAATTGGCTTATAAGGGACCCTTGAACCTTGAGTATGGATATACCTAACCACAAGTGAAACAAAGAGTTTCGCGTGGGTCCAACGGTACGCATACCCATAGGCCACCCCCAAAAGGATTAGGAGTGGTTTGCGGTAACAGGGAGGACGCTTTGGCTGTCCGTCGACATAATCAAAGAGACCTGCCGATCAGCGCTACTTGCTATCCAGACTCAGAAGTTTGAACAGAGAGAGAAGAAATTCATTTGAAATTCATTTTTTATGCAATGGAGAAAAAGATTCTCAATCGTGCAAATAGATCAACAAATTTAAAATGTTTTAATCAACTTTGTCAATTAAGTTCAAATCTCCTCATCTGATATTATCTCGTATTCTTAAAGAAAGAATACTCGATTCATGTCAAGGTATCCTGCAAGACAAAACATGATAAAATAATACCCTAAGGAAGGGCCAGGTTAGTTCATACAACAATTGTAGTCCTCTTCATGTAAAATGATTACATTAACCAGTCCCCAGTGAAGTCGCCAAACTGTGAACCCCTACCCCGAATATCATAGGCATATGAATGCATGTGACTAAGGGCAGAAATGCATGTGATGTGTGAGTCGCCACCTTGTTTAATTGTTTTAGGGTAAACTAGGAAAAAGCCCTAAGTGACTCCGATTTTTAATTAACCTAATTACTAGATTAATTATCCCAATGTTTAAGGCATGGTCTTCGAACCCGAGGTGGATCCCGAGACTATGTCATGCTGATGAACTAACCATGAATGAATGCTTTGCAAGGTAATTTGGACCAATGAAAATGTTTATGATGATTTTGACTTGCCGCTCGGGGTTAAATCCCGAACGTGCCTACGTACTTCCGTTTGAATGGAAGATCAAAGTCAACGTAGTTCGATAGGCCTTTTTTTTAAAGGGCTTTGAATGGGTATGCTTAATGCATGAGTGTGTGTGTGCTTTGTGCATTTTTTAGGCATTTTGCCAAAGAATTGATTGATTTTATTAGGCGTTTTATTGCCAAAAAAAGATGTTTTGGGTTTATTATTACCAAAAAGATGTTTGGGTTTATTATTACCAAAAAGATGTTTGGGCTTATTTGTTTGCCAAAAGTGTGTTTGGGTTTATTATTACCAAAAGTGTGTTTGGGTTTATTATTACCAAAAAGATGTGTTTGGGTATATATTACCAAAAGTGTTGATTTAGGCAAGATGTTGCCAAAATTGATTGATGATTTATTTAGGCGACTGTCGCCAAAATTGAATGATTTAAGGTTTTAAAGCCAAAAGATTGATTTAGTTTTAAGGCATTTTGCCAAAACTTTGATTTAAGCGTTTTATTGCTAAAAAATGACTGATCTTACTTATTGGCAATTTGTTTACCAAAAGTAATTAATCAAACTGCAATGTAGGCAATTTAATGCCAAAAGAACGTGAATAATTTAGGCTACTTAGTCACAATTATTGATGAACTGGACTTAAGCCGAAAATTGTTCGAAATAAAGGCAATCACACCATAGCCATTGATAGACTAGATATTTTAAGCCAATATTGTCGGATTTAAGCTTTAATACCACGATTATTAATTAACCGGGCATTTAAGCTTAATCTTATTTTAATTGAGGCAATTTACTTGCCTATATGATGACATGAATGCATTTATGCAGTTGTAGAATTAAAAGGAGTAGAAGAGAAGCATGCATGAAGTGCTAAAATTAAATAGGCAGAGTTTTGTTTACGTACCTGATTTAATCGTCGACCGCTTCTTAACTCCAGGTTAAGCTCCTCGTTAAGGGAATTAATTTTAATTTAATTTTAAGCAACCAAGTATCACAACAATAAAATAAAATTAAAATTAAAAAATGCAAGAAAGCAGTAAAGAATCGCAAAGAGCGTAGGGAGAAGGAGCGTCCGTCAACACAGACTGAGTGAGTAAAAACGGAGCACCGGGGCTGCTTTTATAGAAAAAAAAGGGACCCGAGGGCGGGCCTGCCCGCCTGGTCTGGGCGGGCGTGTCCGCCCAAGCTGGGCGGGCGCGCCCGCCTGGCCTGGGCGGGCGTGCCCACCCCCGCGGGAGGGCACGTGTGCCTTTTCCCCTTTTTCTTTTTTTCGTTCCGGAGACTTTTCCGGGAGTTCCGGACCTCCAAAAAATATTCCGAGACCAGTTCCGTGATCCTCGTGATTTTTCGGACATTTCAAGTACCATATTGGCACACTTCCGGTGAACTTTTTCGAATGACCTCCGGTTCGACCGGAGTGTTTGCAGTCCGGAAAAATGGCTCTTTGAGCCTAAAAAAAAATGGGTATTCACAGACGACCGCAGCCGCCGTTAAGGGCGGCTGCCACCGCCGCGGCCGACAGACTTTCTAGTTTTTTCGTTCCGGAGGCTTCTCCGGCCGGACTATTTGCAGTCCGAGAAAACTGGCCTTTTGAGCCTCAAAATTTGAGTATTCACAATAGTATTCTGTTTTGAAAATGATTTGGGAGAATCCTACAGAAAAACTGCAAGAGTTTCCCCTAAAAATAGAAGTTGCCAAACATATGAATACAAAGCACTCCCAAATTCAAACTCCAAACCCCATCAAACTCCAATAACAACACAATAGCACTTCTATAATTTCATAACTCCATAGTTCCTCAATAATATTATAATATTCATCACTTCAATACATTCATTTAAATATATCAACTTCTAATGTTCTAACCATTAAATAAGTCCAAGTTTATCTCCCAATATATATACACCAAAATAATTTACAATAACATGCTTAAGTTATAAATGAAATAATACAGTCTCCAAAAATGTAATACTTATACATGCCATAATTTTTAGTTACATAAAATACTAATCAACTACCAAAAGATCTCTTCAACTCTGATGCTACTCTTCAGGTCTTTAAGCAGCAAGCACAATCTCCAACCTGCGCGTGATAAAATCAACGCGCTGAGTATAAAACTCAGTGGTGCTCATAAAACACAACAAACCAATGTTATGATGACAACATACTTAAAAACAATCATTTATATACATAAAATCATTAAATTTGAACATGCAGTACATATGCACACCAACACATCATGCTTTAGAAATTCATTTGATATCATAAATAAGTTGTGGTAAATTAAGAGTTATTAACATAATGTGATCTCATTTATTTCACTTCCTTAAAAATATTGTATAAGGGCTCACATACACTTAGGAGAAAAAGAAGCAGATAAGTTTTCATAGCTTATTCATAATGGCCTTAGGTCGCTAACCTTTTCATAACATATAGAGCGCGTCCGCCCTAACGTAAGACACTCACGTGCCTAGCATATGATCATGGCTTCTTATCATAATGGCATCAAATGCCGAGCATGCTCATCATACATAATAAAATCAAATCATGCATCAAATCCACATCAAGTATATTAGAGCCCAAAAGCATTTCTCATAAAATTCATTTTCTTTAGTCTTCTCATAATAAAAACTTAATTTAAACTTATGATGGAGGTCCATCTAGCCTAGCCTTACAAGCTGTCCTAGACATGGGCCTTGGCCTTGATTCCATTAGTGAAGTTAATAAAGACAGTCCAAGTGAAGATGGGCTTGGTGGGAGTGACATGTTCAATCTGAAGCTACAGCTCCTTTTAGGGCCATCTGGGTTCCTTCAAACCATCATCTTTGAAGACAACAATCAAGGAGCACTTGGTTGATCATTGACTATGAATTCCAGCTCATTTGTGTTGTTTTCAAACTTAGTTAGGTGTTCTTTGAATTGTGCCTTTGAATGAGTTATTTCAAACTTAGTTAGGTGTCCTTTGAATAAGTTGTTTTCAACCTAGTTAGGTGCATCTTTGAATGTGTTGTTTTCAACCTAGTTAGGTGTCCTTTGAAATTGTGTCTTTGAACAACACATTCAAAGGGAGTTTATGGCTATCTCTTGTTTCCCTATATAAAGGGATTTTGTGTATTTTGAAAGGGAGATTTGGAATAACAAGAAAGTGTTAATCACATTTGGGTTTTATTAGTTTCCAAAAACTATTGGGTTTTGTTTGTTTCCAAAAACAATCATCTATCTTTTTTCATTTTAATCTTCACCATCAACTATCTTAGCCTTCCATCACATTTTGAATCAAGTTACTGTAGCACGGATGCTTCTGAGTTCCTGTAGCAAGTTACTGTAGCACTCGTGTTTCTCTATCAAAACCATAGTCCTTTCCACCACGCCATCAGTTGGTATCAGAGCCAACAATCTTACCTTCTTTCACTTTCATTTGTTTTCAAGTTATGCTTAATAACCAACAAGCATCTCTTAACAAAGACAAACAAGTCATGTTAGAAGATCAAGATCTAGCCTCAGCAATTGAGAAAATGAGGTTGGAAATGGAAGTTCTTAAGGCCAAGAATGAAGCCTTAGAAACACTCATCCAAAATACTCCCCCAAATACCCAAAGTCCTTATGAAGAGGAACTGACTAATGAAGATTTCAATGGAGAGGACCAACACCTTGTGTTGGGACGTGGAGGTTTTAGAGGGAGAGGGAGAGGATTGTTTCATGGAGGATTTGGCCAAGGGGCAAGGCGTTTGCCACCACCCATCCGTGTTGAAAGACAAGAAGAATCTTTCAACTATAAAATCGAATTACCTGAATTTCATGGTAAGATCAATGCTGATGCCTATCTTGAATGGATATACTCAATGGAGAGATCCTTTGAACTGAGGGAGGTGTCCGAAGACAAAAGAATGAAGCTTGCTGCTATGAAGTTGAAGGGATACGCTGCCCTTTGGTGGGATAATTTGCAAAAACGAAGGATGAGGGAAGGGAGGCCTCAAATTACTCAATGGGATAGGATGAAAGAAGAGATGGATGCGGTGTTCTTGCCACCCCATTATAGACAGAAAATGATTGAGAAAATGTTGAGCCTCAAACAAGATACTAAAACTGTGGAACAATACACCATGGAATTTGAGGAATTCTTATTGAAGTGTGAGGTCGAGGAGACCGAGGAGCTGATCATGGGGCGTTTTCTCCAAGGCTTGCGATTCGACATCCAAGACATGGTAAGCTTCTATCCTTATGAATCTCTTATTGAATTGAAGAGATTAGCACTAAGAAGTGAGACAAGTTTGAAGCATTCACACCAAAACAAAACCAATATCAGACCTTATAACTACAAACCCAGCTCTAGTAGCCCCAATGCTGCCCCTATCAAGACCACATACACACCTTCACCAAAACCCCCTCTTAAAAACACTTCCAACACACCAAGAAATACCCAATCTGTCCCACCATCCAAAAGTACCTCTAAGAATGCTTTGAAATGTTTCAAATGCCAAGGGTATGGACACTTCCAATCTGAATGTCCTTCAAGGAAAGTAATGACCCTTAGAGAGATAGAGGAGATTGAGGAAGAAATATACCATGCTGATTCTGTTGCAGTAAATAGTGAATTGAATGTTGATGAGGGAGATATGCTAGTTTGTGATGCAATGGAAGATGGGGAGTGTTTAGTGATGATGCGTATTTTGAATATTGAAAAGAATGAGGAGGATTGGAGGAGGAAATCCCTATTTCACACTAGATGTTTGACAAAAAATAAATTGTGTGAAGTTATTATTGATAGTGGTGCATGTGAGAATGTTGTATCCAATGAAATGGTTGCGAAGTTGGGACTGAAAACAGAGCCAATTGACAACCCTTATAGGTTGGCTTGGCTGAATTCTGAGCATGAAATTAAAGTCACTAAGAAGTGTCTAGTTCCTTTTGCAATTGGGCAATACGTGGATGAGGTGAGCTGCCATGTTATCCCAATGACAGCTTGTCACTTGCTTCTTGGGAGACCTTGGTTGTATGATAAGGATGTGCAACACCAAGGAAAGGCCAATACTTACACCTTTTTCCATGAGGGTAACACCATCTTGCTCACACCGTTACTACCCGAGAAGCGAAAGAAGAAAAGAGAAGTTGGAATGGTTGGATTGTTATCCAATGATGAGAAGAGTGAGATCATGGAAGGGCTGCCTAGCTATGTTCCAATTGATGTGGAGGATGAGCCTAAACAGAATCATGTGATTCCAAAAGAGGTACAATTTCTTATTAGAGAGTTTGAGAGAGTTTTCCCGAACACTTTACCTATCGGTTTGCCCCCTCTAAGATCAATACAACATGAGATCAGTTTTGTTCCGGGAGCTCAAATTCCTCATAAGCACTCCTATAGAATGAGTCCTAAAGAGAGTGATGAATTACAAAAGCAAGTTGATGAATTGTTAAAGAGAGGCTTTATAAGGGAGAGTGTTTCTCCTTGTGTTGTGCCAGCCTTTGTTGTTCCTAAAAAGAATGGCAAGTGGAGAATGGTGATAGATTCAAGGGCTGTTAATAAGATAACGATCAAGTACAGGTTTCCTATTCCAAGGCTTGATGATATGCTTGATCGATTGCATGGAGCTTCAATTTTCTCAAGGATTGATCTTGCAAATGGATTCTACCAAATTCGTGTTCGAGAAGGTGATGAGTGGAAGACAGCCTTCAAGACCAATGAGGGGCTGTATGAATGGTTGGTCATGCCTATGGGACTCTCTAATTCACCTTCCACCTTTATGCGACTCATGAATGAGGTACTCAAACCTTTTCTTAACAAATTTGTGGTGATATACTTTGATGATATTCTGATCTTTAGTACTAGTTTACATGAGCATTATATGCATTTGAGACTTGTTTTTGAGGTTTTGGACCGTGAATCGTTGTATGCTAATGTAGAGAAGTGTCATTTTTGTGATAGCACCATTAGTTTTTTGGGGTATGTTGTATCTAAAGATGGTATAAGTATGGATTCTGAAAAGGTCAAGGCCATTGTTGATTGGCCTATTCCAAACAATCTGTTTCAAGTAAGGAGTTTTCATGGGTTTTGTTCTTTTTATAGGAGATTCATTAAAGGTTTTAGTACTATAACAAGTCCTATAACAGACTGCATGAAAAAAGGGGTGTTTAAATGGACACCTCAAGCCACCCTTGCTTTTAACACTTTAAAGAATGCAATGACAAAAGCTCCTGTTTTGGCCTTGCCTAATTTCAACTTACCTTTTGAATTGGAGTGTGATGCTAGTGGGGTTGGGATAGGGGCTGTTTTGAGTCAAGAAGGCAAACCTATTGCATTTTTTAGTGAAAAATTGAATGAGTGTAGGAGAAAATATTCTGCCTATGATCTTGAGTTCTATGCCTTGATTCGTGCTCTAAGACATTGGAGTGCATATTTGTTGGCTAACTCTTTCATCTTATTTACTGACCATCAAGCCCTCAAATACATACAAAGTCAAGCTAAGTTAAGCAAGAGACATGCATCTTGGGTTGAATACATGCAATCCTTTGATTTTGTAGTGAAGTATAGGGATGGTCCAAGTAATAGAGTGGCTGATGCATTGTCTAAGAGATATGAGGTTCTTAGTACCATGCATACTCATGTAATAGGATTTGAGAATATTAAGACCTTGTATGAGAGTGATGGGGATTTCGGTCAAATTTGGGAGAGAGTTAGGAAAGATGGTGCATTTAGGGACTTCACTATTCATGATGGTTATCTTTTCAAGCTTGATGCTGTTTGTGTTCCTCAAAGCTCTTTAAGGGAAGCAATTCTTAAGGAAGTCCATGGTGGAGGCCTAGCCGGTCACTTTGGAAGAGACAAAACCTATGAATTGGCAAGCAAAAATTTCTATTGGCCAAAGATGTGGAAAGAGATTTCAAGACTTGTTGAGGGTTGTAATACTTGTAAGCAATTCAAGATGACCTTACAAGCTCACGGACCATACATGCCTTTGCCGATTCCAAGCTCACCATGGGAAGATGTAAGTATTGATTTCATTGTTGGCTTGCCGAGAACAAGACGAAATAATGATTCCATTATGGTTGTAGTAGATAGATTCTCAAAAATGGCTCATTTTATTGCTTGTAACAAAACTAATGATGCATCTCATATTCTGAATTTGTACTTTGAAAATGTTGTAAAACTCCATGCAATTCCTAGGAGCATAGGTAAATGATAGGGATGTAAAGTTTTTGAGTCATTTTTGGAGGCATTTGTGGGCAAGGTTAGGAACTACCTTGAAGTTCAGTACGGCTTTTCATCCTCAAACAGATGGACAAACAGAAGTGGTCAATCGAAGCTTAGGCAACATTTTGCGAAGTTTGCTAAAGGGGAAAGTAAAGAATTGGGATTCTTTGTTGGCTCATGCTGAATTTGCTTACAATAGTTCGAAGAGTAAGACCACTAATTTTACACCTTTTGAATTAGTTTATGGAGCTAATCCACTTGTTCCTCTTGATTTGAGCAACGCACACTCTAGTATCCCCTCTAACTTAAAGGCCGAGGACAGAGCTACTGAAATTATCAAACTCCATGCTAGAGCAAAAGCACATATTGAGAAGAAGAACGAAGCCTACAAGATGCAAGCCAAGCTAAAACCTGTTGTGGAATTTAAAGAAGGTGACTTAGTGTGGGTTCACTTAAGGAAGGAACGATTCCCTTCTAAAAGAAAGAATAAACTTATGCCCAAAGCCGAGGGTCCTTACAAGATCATCAAGAAGGTAAACCAGAATGCTTACAAGGTAGAGCTGCCTCCGTCTTACAAGATTTCCAACACCTTCAATGTAAGTGACTTGGCCAAATACAAGGAAGACACCATGTCAACTTCTGACCAAGTTGAAACTTTTCAAGAAGGGGAGAATGATGGAGGTCCATCTAGCCTAGCCTTACAAGCTGTCCTAGACATGGGCCTTGGCCTTGATTCCATTAGTGAAGTTAATAAAGACAGTCCAAGTGAAGATGGGCTTGGTGGGAGTGACATGTTCAATCTGAAGCTACAGCTCCTTTTAGGGCCATTTGGGTTCCTTCAAACCATCATCTTTGAAGACAATAATCAAGGAGCACTTGGTTGATCATTGACTATGAATTCCAGCTCATTTGTGTTGTTTTCAAACTTAGTTAGGTGTTCTTTGAATTGTGCCTTTGAATGAGTTATTTCAAACTTAGTTAGGTGTCCTTTGAATAAGTTGTTTTCAACCTAGTTAGGTGTATCTTTGAATGTGTTGTTTTCAACCTAGTTAGGTGTCCTTTGAAATTGTGTCTTTGAACAACACATTCAAAGGGAGTTTATGGCTATCTCTTGTTTCCCTATATAAAGGGATTTTGTGTATTTTGAAAGGGAGATTTGGAATAACAAGAAAGTGTTAATCACATTTGGGTTTTATTAGTTTCCAAAAACTATTGGGTTTGTTTGTTTCCAAAAACAATCATCTATCTTTTTTCATTTTAATCTTCACCATCAACTATCTTAGCCTTCCATCACATTTTGAATCAAGTTACTGTAGCACGGATGCTTCTGAGTTCCTGTAGCAAGTTACTGTAGCACTCGTGTTTCTCTATCAAAACCATAGTCCTTTCCACCACGCCATCAACTTAAGTAATTCATAAAAATTCTCATACTTAAACAAAATGACTTAACATAGAAAATTTCCAGCATAAAAATAACATGGACCTTTGCTGTGTTTTTAAAACATAACCAGAGCTATGGGTCTCCAAATTAAATGAAATTAGAGTCGTTAGAAAGCTAAGACAAAATCCTACAAATGTTATGAAGGGATCACAGCCCAGATCAATATGGAAGATAACAAAACAAAGCTAGGAACTTGGAACCTAATCTTGTCATTATAGTGGTCAAAATGGGCACTAAAGTCAGTGATGGTTGTGGCCCGACACAAATAGAGTCAGTTTGGGTGTTTCGGCCATAAGTTGAGTTATATATCTCCAAATTGGACACAAGAGGATGGGTTGGAAAGCTAAGAGATAGACATAAAACTTTTATGAAGGACTCAGACACAAATGAAAACTAGAAAGGACCGAAAAATGGTCCTAAATCTCACTCAAAATCTCATTTTTCCCAAATTCAGTTTACTTGAGCCATGAAAGGAACATGAACCACAAAGATACAAGGTAGAAATGTCTACCACAACATAAATACTCATCAAACATCATCCAAGAGCATGTAATGGCAACCAAAATTCAACAAACCAATCATTTCATACAAAATCTCAAAATATACACATAATAGCATAAAGGCACAAAATCAAAATTTGAGTAAGGTAAGTGTGTTTATGAACACTAACCTTCAAAACAAGCTTTAACAAGCTTTAATCAAAGCTTCTCAAGCTTTGGTCTTGCCTTTATCCTTATTAGAAGGCTCTCCACCCTCTACATGGAAGAAACTCAAAATCAAACAAAGAAAACAAAGAAAAGAAGTAATTGGAGCATGATTAAGCATGTATATGCTAAAAGACAACTCTAAATCCAAAAATAATTCACTTATCATAAAATCACTTACTTGACCCAAGTAGAAAAATCACCAAATTCCTTGAAATTAGTCACCAAAGATTACTTCTCTAGCTTCACTCTCTAAGATTTATGCCTTAAATCAAGTTGGATGGGTGTTTACTAAGTAGGAATTGAAGAAGAAGAAGAAGAAGAAAAAGAAGAAGGAAACGTGTATGGAGAAGAAGAAGGCAAAAGTTGGTGCTCAATAATTGATAGTTGCTTTATTAAAGCAACTAAGGGGGTATTTTGGTCTTTTCTCCAAATATTCTCCAATTAAATTCCTTCAAAATATTATTTATCTCCACAAAAGTCTCTAATTTATTCCATAAAAATAATTCCTCAATTTTCCTCCATAAAAAAAATAATTGCTCAAATTTCCTTACTTAATATAACACCATAATTCACTATTCACTAAGTATCTAAATTCTCCAAAAATATTCCTTACTTACTTTCTACCCATAAAAACCATGCATACATGCTCCAAAAATGTTAAATAAAATATAAAACATAAATAGTAATTTTTTGGACCAAAAATAATACCAACTTCCGGACCGGTGGTATTATTCACGGACCGGTGGTATTATTCACAGACCGGTAAACTACTATTAAAACACAGGAAAAAAAATGGGGCGTTACATGAATAATAATAAATAATACACACCACATACAGTCAAGCAAAATGCACCATAGTATACTGAATGAACACACAACAGTCAATCATATGACATTACATCAGCACCCACAAACAATATCACCTTCAAATAATCACATCACGTGGAAAATAGTCAGTGGAGTCACCGAACCCCCGATGAGCCGTCCTCCCACATGGCTCATCCTCTCACATGTGCACCAGGGAGCCGATCCCCCATACTGGCCGACCGGTCTAATCCTCACTTGACCATCCCTCTCATTGTTTTTCCATTCTCTCTTTTCTTTTCCATACCAACAGGAGGCAACCCGGTGGTCTCCATCCAATCTAGATCATCAAGCGCTCACAACAGGAGGCCACCCTGCGGGCTGCAATCAAATCTAGATTTTCAGGTGCGCAACAACAAGCGGCCATCCTGTGGTTTCAGAATAAACAGAATTATCAGGTGCACACGGGGGCGCCGATCTCCCATTTACCCGGCTAACAGAAACAGAATCAGGATCCATATAACAGAATTAGAATATAACAGAAATCAGAATCAGGATCCATATAACAGAATCAGTCTCACAAACCCATGGTGACCCACTTCATCCCAATTCCACACAAACAAGGCACAGTATATGCACAGCACAAGTAATCAAACAATTCTTTCAACGTATTACACCAAATCCATCCAAATATACAATTATGCAACATAAAATAAATATGAGCTTTAATATAAAAATATATATATATTTATATATATAAGGTTTGTAAACAAAATGCTATGCAAATGCATGTTGATATGCATTATTTATTATTACTCACAGTGATGGAGAGCGAAGTTCTAGCTTTGATTCTGTCCTGGAGGAGCACTAGATGGACCCGGGCGATCTAAGAAATTTAAGAATGACACAAAACAAAAGTAACTATATCAGATAAAGTATTTCTTTACCACTCTAAGAATTTTATTTTATATTCTACATTTTTTTCTACGTAAATAAATCTCGATATTTAATTTCTTTTCTGTACTAAAATTTTTATTTTTCTATCTAACTCTATTTTATTTGTTTTCGTCTGAAATATATTTTATTTCCTATTTTAGTTTCTACCAAGATTTATTTTATTTTTCTACCGAAATTTCGGCAGCATCTCCCCTAAAAATTGGACTATCTACCTGTTAAAATATCAACAATTTCACAAATATTCAATCCATACGGCCCATCCGTCGGGCAATTAATCAAACAACATTTTTTCCCATCCTCCTTCAATCTCAACATCACCACATAATCCAAATTATACATTACAATAACATTATATCTAAACTACCTTAATTAAATCAACACTAAAATTATAAAGCTATTAACTACTCATATTTACCAAATTAAATTAACTACATTAATTAACTACAAATAATAAGATTAATTTAATTAACTAACATTACTAACATTAACTTAACTAAACTAATTAACTACAAATAATACAATTAAGTTCATTAACTTATATTACTAAAATTAAATTAATCAACTAAAATTATTAAAATTAAACTAACTAAAATGACTAAATTTAATTAACTATCATTAATAAAATTAAATTAATTAACTAAAATGTATTTAAATTAATTTATACCCCAATATAATTTTTTTGTCGAATTTCTGCTAGATCAAATTTCCACGCGTGTCGGATCGGAGAGCAATAGCTGTTGGTGGTCGGAGGCACGCTGGAGCGGCGGCAGAGGCGTGATCCGGTGGTCAGAGGCTTGCTGGAGCTGCTGCAGGCCGGCGATGGCGCGACAAGATGGAGGAGGCGCTGCTGTGATGGAGATCCACTCGAGTTGGTGCTGCATGCGGCTGCGACTGGCGTGGCGCTGGAGCTGCGTGCGGCTGCGACCGGCGTGGCGCAGGTGTCGGTGGTTCGCGTCCCTACTGTTGCTGGCTGAGGTCGACGCAGGCGCAGTCACAGCAAGAAAGAAGAAGAGAGGAAGAAGAAAAGGGAAAGAAAGAAAGAAAGAAGAAGAAGAAGAAGAAGAAGAAGAGGAAGGAGGAGGCACGGTGGCTGTGTCGGTGGAGTAGAGGTGAGGCGCTGGTGAGGGTGAGGAGTAGAGGTGCAGTGCTGGAGATAAAAAAAAAAAAAGAAAGGGAATTTTCTAGATGGTTTGGGTCAAACCGGTTCGATTCGACCCAAATCTTTGGTTTTCATTTGGTTTTCGGCTTTTTCAATCGGTTTTCGGTTCGATTTCTCACAGTGTTCGCATTAAAATATTGAAATAAATTTCCAGGCTGTCGGTTTATTAAATTTAATTGAAAAATCTTTGAAAATAAAAATTCGGGTTGTTTCAATTTTATATATTACTAATATATATTTGATTCAATACAAGTTCAACCTTCATCAACTCTCTAATTAATATAACTATTCAAAAAATCCACATAATATCTGACATGTAACTAGTTATTCACCAAAAACCAAGTCAATGTGAAGGAGTTTGAATAATTTGTGTATTTCACTTCAATTATAACACAAATAAAAACAACCTATTTATAGTCTATACATATAAAGAATATAAATAAATGAACTAAATCTACAGCAGTAATTATATTTAGCTAAATCACGAATAAAATGATAACCCAACTCCATATGTTTTGTTTCGAGCATGAAAGAATGGATTAGATGTCAAATAAATAGCACCAATATTTTCACACCATAGAGCAGCAGGGAAGGGAAAAGGAAAATCAAGTTTAGTTAACAATGATTTCAACCACACAATTTCAGCTAGAACATTCACCATAGAACAATACTCACTCTCTGTAGATGATTGTGCAATTGTGTTGCTTCTTTGAAGACCAATAAATTAAATTGTGACAAAGACAATTTAATTTGTCAAATTAAATTGTGCATAAGCAGATTTGGAGCCGCGGTCATCAAGACATCCCGTCTAATTACTGTCAAAAAAGCATTGCAAAGAGAGGGAGGACTCTTTTAAGATAAAAAGATCCAAAATAGTTGTGCCATGAATGTACCCAAGGAGCCGTTTTGCGGCTCTCCAATGATCTTGTGTAGGAGTGTGTATGAATTGAGACAATTTATTAACAATAAAAGCTACATCCGGGCAGGTGAGGGTGATATACAGCAACGAGCCTATTATTTTATGATACTCTTCACCATTAGAAATCCGTGAACTAGAATTTTTGGACAAAGGAGGACTAGATGCCATAGGTGTAGCACAAGACTTACAATCTACCATTTTTGTTTGAACATAAATGTTGGGTTTCAATATGAAAAATACGCAACGAAATAAGATAACTATAATAAAATAATTATTCTAACAGTGATCCGTTTAAATGATTAAAAATATATAAATTGTTTAGAAGAATACCTCTTTTGCAGATTCTTCGAAACTTCGATCTATGCTACTAGGTAGTCGCAAACCATAAGCTGTCCAATTGTCCGGCCTCTAGTAGTATCCACACGAATAGACACTCGATAAACTCTAAAATTATTTTAGAGGGTTGAGAGATTAGAGTATATGATGGTGCTAGCTATCTTACACTCTAAGTTTTATTTTGTGGCTATGAACAATAACTAACTGTTAGACTGTTTCTTAAACCTTATATATGAAAACCCTAGGTCATAAATAAATAAATTATAATTAATTATTTAAACCTTTTAAATAAATAAATTATAACTAAAATATATATGCGCTATTTATTTATTTAAATAATTATATTTTAAATAAATAAATCATAATACATATAGTAATAGGAATTTCAATTTAATCAATTATATTTATTTAAAATATTAGGTTTATTTAATCTAAAATTTATCTTACTAAATTTTAGGCATAAATCAATTAAGTTAATAATTAATAATTTAGGTAAAATTATATTAAATATAAATTATAATGCGCCCTTAATGTCCTAAAACTTATTTGTAATTAAGTCATACTTGATTTGATTTCTCATTTTCACTTTCTCATATTCATTCTTATGTGTGTGACCTTTTAGATTGTGAATATCTTGGCGACAAATGTAAATTAAATTAATTAATTAATATTTGAAGGTCAACTACATTGTTTAGCAACATGTCATGACTACATAAATATTTGGAAAGTCAAAGTAGTTTGACTTAACCTTTTAGTGCATGATTTTTCAGTGTAATTAATATCCCTTCATGATTAATGTTCTCATTTAGTAATTAGACATGAAGTGTGTTTGCCTTACTAAATCATATTAGTTCTCTTAATCTTAGCCATTGATCATTTGAATGAAATTCCAAATCTAATTTGCTAATTCTATTCTCCCTTTTGTGCAAGGATTTATCAATCAATATTAATAGAGAACAGTTAAAATATTTTTTCTAATTTACCTAGGGTGATGAATCCTATCTTAATTACACAGGCATGAAGTCTGTCTGCTTTACTAAATCATGTTAGTCCTTTTAATCTTAGACATTGATCATTTGAATCAAATTCCAAATTTAATTTGCTAATTTTATTCTATCTTGTGCAAAGATTTCTTAATCAATACTAATAGAGAATAGTTAAAACATTTTTCCTAATTTACTTAGGGTGATGAATCCTATCTTAATTACACAAGTATCTTCATACAGTTCCTACTATATCCAATTAATCAATTACTTATTATTCATAAATGAGCAATGTAAATAAAAAATCAAAATATAATCATCATCCCCATACAAAATAGCTTAGTAATTTCAAGTCAAAGGATCACTTACACAACCATCACTTTAGTATTCCATAGACACAGGTAACTCTCCATATGAAATTCTCATGCAGGTTAATTCAGTGGACTTGTTCAAATAACAAGCACCTACTAGTTCTAGACATCACATATATCGCAGCTTATGAGAACAGCTGATTCCCTAAGGAAGGAACATAATATGTACTAGTCTCCACAACTCTAATCATTATCCAATAATGAGGAACATTGACTAGGAATATTTAGAGACATTACTTTATTGCAAAATAAAACTCATAATTATAACTACATTATAATTTACTTTGCAAAGCAATATTATCTCATGAATTTTATCTTTTACAGAGATTCAATAAATAGAATATAAAAACTACATAAATGCCTCTTATTAATAATAAAATATTTATTACATGAAATATTATATTCAAAATGTAACCAATCAAATTGGCTATAAGGCATATAACTTACAATCTTCCACTTGCATTAAATCAGATTACCCATGTGTTTTATCCTATGCATCAATGTATCCATGAACTCTTAGTTAGTAGTTTCTCCATAATCAAAAAGTATCCTTATTTTTTAATTACTTAAGGACAGTTTTAACAGTAGTCCAGTGGCTTTCATCCGGATCAGATTGATATATAGTTAGGTATCCTCTTTTGAATTCCTCTATGCTAAACTGTTTTAGCACTTTATCAACATATGTGGAGTCAGATAATCCTAGCAACCTATCTGGTCTATCTTTGTAGATTTGAATACCAAGTACACAAATTGCTCCTTTTATGGAAGAGTTCTTGGATGACCAAATTTTTAGAATAGTGGAATGTAATTTCCTGTTATTAATATGTTATAAACATACAATAAAACAAATATGATTCTGCTCCCACTGACCTTCTTATACACACAAAGTTCATCCACATTTTTAATGAAATCAAACTGTTTGATTATTTTCATTAAAACAGACGTTCCCATTTCGCGAAGGCTTGCTTAAGTCTATTAATAGACTTTTGTAGTCTGCATACTATATTAGGAAATTCTTTTGATTCAAAATCATCAGGTTATGTCATGTACACATCTATAATTAAATTTCCATTTAATCAATATAGTTTTTGACACCAATATGACAAATTACATAATCATAGTATGCTACAATTGCAATTAAAATGTCAGACATTTCTTTCTTATATTTATTAAGTTCGAGTCTCCACAAGAAGGTCCAATATTTGCAGGAGTACGGCTTATCCTAACAGATTTACGCAGTGATTCTTTAACCAATGTACTTTGACTATTCATCTAATGTAACAATTTTTTTTGTTCTAGTTCCATCTTTAATGTATGTTTAAGGTTCTTGAACTTTTCAAGTGCTACTTGGCTCCTACTGTTTCCTTTAAACATAAATTTCTTTTCTACAAAGGTAACATGTTTTGGGATAAACATTTTTCTCTCGATAGAATGGTAGAAATAATATTTAATAATTTCTTTTGGATATCCCACAAACTTACATTTATCTGATTTAGCTCATAGCTTATCAAATCCCAAACGTTTCACATAAGCGTCATATTCACAAATCTTTATGTATGATAAGACAACTTCTTTTGTTGGCTCACATCTTATATGGAGTCTTATCAATGGATTTGGATGAAACTTTATTTAGAAGGTATATTGCTGTAACACCCACCGACCAATCCCGGAGAACCAGACGGCGGATGCCACAATCGGTGCCGGAGCACCGTCTTATGCCACTTATTAAAGCTAGATCACAAATTAGAAGTGGTTAAATTTTCATAAGGAGGCAAGTAATTAACATTTTTTTTTCTTTTTTTTTACAAAAATAATGTTTAAGGAAATTTCTACGAAAATTTCGCAAGAGTTTCCCCTAAAAATTAACTTGCCACACAAAGAAAATATACACACTTCCAATTTTCTCCAAACCCCCAAAACTCCAATTCAACACAACATACCACAAGCACTTCTAAATATCCATCAACATACGCATAATATTCGAAACACATTCTTTTTAAGGAATCTATAATCATCATACACCAAAAATATAATAAGATGTTATTTCCTTAAATAATCATAACTCTTAATACATTATCAACTTATTATATCCAACCTTCACAACCCAATATTTATATACATGCCAAAAATTCACCATTTACAAAATATCCTACCCAAAATGTGATATCTACTCTGATGCTCGTCCTCTGGTCTTGAAGAACACCCTCCGCGCCTAACCTGCGCGTGATAAAAATCAACGCGCTGAGTGGAAGACTCAGTGGTGCTAAATAACCAACAATTAAATTAAATAGAATAGCCAAGGCAAAACTTAAATTACTCAACTATATAAATACCGAAATCGCATTCATTTAATTCAAATACTTTGAAAGCAATGAGAAGATTATAAATACAAATATGTCTTCATTCTGTTATAGCAACAATAAAATTTCATTTTTCGTTAAGGCTCATACTCATGCAGAATGAACATAAGCAGATTTGATCGTGGCCTATGTTAGCGCCACCCCCATCACATACTCGTGGCCTATAAAAGCACCACCGTGGCCTATGAAAGCACCACCCCCATCACACAATCGTGGCCTATGAAAGCACCACCTCATCACACAAATAAGCGCGTCTGCCTATTTATAAGGGCTGATAACCCTAGCATATGATCATAGCTTCACAATAAGAAAATCCATCTCATCATACCACGTCTCAATCATGCATAGTAGAGCCCAAATCAAAATCATTCTTTCACAAAAGCAATAATTCTTAATCAAAACCTCTTCATTTAGTACTCATCAGTTCAAAATTTTTACTCAAAACAATATAGATATATATATACTTAATATAGTATAAAAGTACATAAATCAAGAACTTTTCAGCATTTTCATAAACTTGACCTTTGCTGGGTTTTTAACACATAATTTGAGTTATGGGTCTCCAAATTGAATGAAATTAGATTCATTAGAAATCTAAGACAAAATGATACAAATGTTCAGAAGGGACCACAGCCCAGATCAAAGATTAAGATAGCAAACAAAAGCTCAGAACACAGACCAACAGATCAGACCTGATTCAGTAGAACCAAGTCCAATGTTTCTTGAATTCCTACTTCACCAAACACTAAAATGAAACCAATTCAGAACGAGAGAATTCTCAAGACACAGGGCAACAAATTTTATGAAGAACTCAGAACCTAATCTTGTCATTATAGTGGTCAAAATGGGCACTCAATTTAGTAATGCATGTGGCCCGACACAACAGAGTCAGTTTGGGTGTTTCAGCCATAAGTTAAGCTATGTATCTCCAATTTGGACACAAGAGGATGGGTTGGAAAGATAAGAAGTAAAGCTATAACTTTTATGAAGAACATAAGACATTATTTTGCCATTTGAGTAGCCAAAATGGACAATCATTTCGGATAGACAGGTAAGACATCATAACAGAACCTGTTTTGGTATTTAAATCATAAGTTGAGCTACAAGTATTGGAATTAGACATAAGAATATGTTTTGGAAAGCTGAGAAATAGAGATACAACTTTCATGAAGAAGTTAGAAACAAATGGGAAGTATAAAGGGGTCAAAAATGAGTTCCAATCCCACGGCAGAACACATCTCACATTAAAATTCAGCAATTTAACCAAAACATACAAAGTTCCCAAAATATAGTCAAAACCCTAACCATGTAAAAACAACTTAAACAAGTGAAATTATGATTGCACTAACCTTATTAACAAGCTTGAATAAGCTTGGAAAGCCTTACTCCTTGGCTTTCTCTTTACCCTTTGAGGATGGTTCTCCAACCTCTTCAAAGCATGAAAAATCAACATTACAAGCAAAACTTGACAAAAGAAATAGTTGGAGCATGATTTAATGCATCAATAACATGTCTAAACCATGAATTCTACTTAACAATTCACAAAACTCAAAAACCACAACTTACTTGCTTCAATGGTAACTTCACTTCTCTTTGCTTTTAATCACCAATCTCAACTTCTACTACTTAATTCTTAAGCATTAAGTCCTATTCTATGGTTTAATTAGGTAGTTTGGTGGTAAATTTGGAGGTAAGAAAATGAAGAAAATGAAAGAAGAAGGAAGAAGATGGAAATGGCGTGGAGAAGAGAAGAGAAGAAAGAAAAAAAATGTTGTGGTGTTACTTTAAGTGCCAAAGTCAAATTTGACTTCCTAAAATCATGCCAAATGTGTGGCTAAGATCAAGTCTTAAATAATCTCATCCAATGGCTCTAAATATTCCTCAAATAATTCTCCTCTACTTCTTATTTAACTCCACCAATTAATTAAATTAACTCCACTAAAATAATTCCTCTAATATACCACACTAGAAATATTATGCATTTAATACATAAACTCTCCAAAAATATTCATTAAATATTTTCTACCCACCTAAATCATGCAAACATGCTCCAAAAATAGTAAATAAAATATTAACTATGCATAGTAATTTTTCCGGACTAAAATAATACCAAGTCCCGGACCGATGGTACTATTCACAGACCGGTAAATCACTATTACCGACACTAAAAGAAAAATCAGTCTGTTACAATTGCAAATATTAAGGGGCACATCCTCAAAAGGATAGAAGTAATTTTACAAGACTCATCATGGATCGTACCATATCTAATAAGGTATGTTTCCCATTTTCTAATAGATAATCTCAAAACTCTTAACTTAAAGTATTCTCCACCTCAATTAGATTGAAGTGTTTTAATACCTTTTAGTTCATTTCTCAACTTTATTTTTTGAATTCTTTGAACTTTTCAAAAATTTAGTTTTGTGTTCCATTATATATTTACACAGCCATATCTAATACAGTCATTGATAGATATAATGAAGTATTAATATCTACCTATGGCTTGGGCAGCAGTTGGTCCATATACATCTGAATGTATTAGGTACAGTTCTTTTGACCTTTCAACTTTTCATGTAAAAGGTGTTTTAGTCATTTTACCTATTAAATAAGATTCACAAGTCTCATATGATTCATAATAGAAAAGGTCCAAAGTAACATTCTTTATGCAACTTAGTAATTTTTGTTTCATTAATGTGACCAAGTCTATAATGCCAAAGATATATTATAAGGTTTATTATCTGCTCAAGGTTTCTTACTGTTTATGTTGATGAGGTATTTATTAATAGAAACATTATATAAATCATTTGCATTGAACCCAATTCTATAAAATATCTTTATTATAAAAAGAATAACTATTATGCTCAATAACAAAATTTAAATCCATTATTCAAAACTAAATATGAAACTGAAATAATATTTCTACTAAATACTGAAATAAAATAACAATTATTTAATTCTAATATTAAGCCAAAATATGTTCATACAGCTAATACAACAACTTTTGCTCCACTGGCTACATGTAGGTCCATCTTTCCTTTTCTCAATCTTCTACTTTTCTTAGTTCCTGCATGTTATTGTTAATATGACAATCACATTAGGTATCTAATACCCAAGAAATAGAACTAAAAACAGAAGGATACGTTTCAATCATAAACGTACCTGAAGCAAAAGCTTAAACAACTTTCTTTACTATCACAGTCATAAGATATACCCTACAGTTCCTCCTTCAATGGCCATCTTTGCCACAATGGTGGCAGGTTGCCTTTACTTTAGTCATACCTTCATTGGGCTCCAATGCCTTCTTCTTATTCTGTTTCTTTTGAGCTTTTTCCTAGCCTTAGAAGACTGAACTAGAAGTATAGAAGATCCTTCTTAAGGGCTCCTTCAGCAGTGGTAAACATAACAAACAACTCAGGTAAGGAAGCATCCAACTTGTTCATATTAAAATATGAAATAAAATGTGAGTAGCTAGATGGTAAGAACTATAAGACTAAGTCGATACTCAGCTCATGGTCCATGGCAATACCCAATTGGCCTAATTTTTCAATATAGTCAATCATCTTCAGAACGTGAACACGAACTAAAGAGCCTTCTGCCATCTTACATTAAAACAATTCCTTTGAGGTCTCATACCTCTTGGACCTACCTTGGGAGTCAAACAACTCCTTAAGATGCAAGATAATGGTGCAAGAATCCATATTCTCATGTTGCTTTCGAAGTTCAAGACTCATGTTGGCTAACATCATACATATAGCCTACTCGTCGTCATCAGTATGACGAGTGTAGTTATTCCTTTCTTCTTCAGTAGCATCATCAGCATGAATATCAGGTTTGTTTTCTGTCAAGGATATACAACCTCTTCTCTTGTTTGAGACCAATTCTCAGATTGCAATACCGGTTAATAAAGTTTGGTCCAGTCAGTTTATTAGCCTCAAGTATGCTACATAGGCACAAGTTATTACTCATGGTGATAATTGTGAGTTCCCTCTCAAGCGCCATGGGAAAGATCCGAAGGATGAAGTCAATCCAGACAGGCCCATTGGTTGGTTCGTCATGGACTGGTAGGAACTCCTTGCGATTCCTTTTATTGATTATGGCTCGATTTAGCACTTATGTGTGTCTAATTGGTTTTTTGGAGCGCTTTGACAGGTGTGTGATGTGTTTAGAACCACCACCTTAATTTTGTTTTTGTTTTTGGGAAACTATAATGTGAAAAATCCCGTATTGACTCCATTATACTTTGCCTTTTACGATAAAAGCACTAGCCTCGAATCCTTAAGTTCAGGGACTAGGTTTTCGGCTTCTTTTCATATGAATCAATGGCTTGGGTTTTAATCAAGATTGAATGACAGTTATAAGATGCATGAACATACTTAATAATGCATGACAATATCAGAAATATAGTGCATTAAAAGTAACAAATGGATATTTAAAAGTAAAATTTAAAATAATCGCAGGTTTCATTAAACATAAAATTTAAAAGTAAAATTTAAAATTTAAAAGCATGATTTAAATTTTACATTTAAATAACATATATATCATACATTATTAAGTACATTATTAAAATAAATTTTACTTTTAAATTTATTTTAAATTTAATAATCGCAGGTTTCATGCTTTGGAATGATGGTCATATAATATATCATACTTAAATAATATACACCCTTAGCATGTCATTCTAATCGTATGATTATGGATATTTCTAAAACTAATTTCTTTAGGCCATTAAGTAAATTAGATGGTAAAAAAAAAAAATCCTACGTAGCGGCTTCTTAGTCTTTATTAGGCCCAATAGCAGCTCATTGGCATGGAGTCTTTAATGCTTCCTGTAATTTCTTCAATTCTCCTTTTTTTCTTCGGTTACAAAATAATATCTTATTTAGGTATTCTAATTGTCTAACTATTACATAATTGAATGAAATAAATAAGAAATTTTACAATCTAAAATAAAAAGAATCAAGATACACAAACCCTATTTAAAATTACATGAAATCCATTCAACCAAATATAATAAAACCAATCACATAGGTCTTTCTAATCTCCATAATCATCCATCATGCATAACAATCATATGGGAAAAAAAACACCTCCCTAAATTATAGTGAAATTAACACATGCCTCCTGATATGTTTAGACACTAACATAAGCCTCCCTAAATTTTCATTTTGTTACATAATCACCTCCTTCCATCCAAAATTACCCAAATTTTCCGTTAGTCTACCTCATACACCGAGGTCATAGGAGAGAGAAAAAAAATAAAAGACGTTTTCATCTTTATAACATTTAATCCCTAACCATATTCAAATTGCCTCCTCCACCATTGCAATTACTACCTACACAATCACATCCTTCTCTTCTTGAACGATTTCTACAATCTTCCTACTGAAACCACACTTGGGTTCACCAAGTTTCCCTTTGATGAACAATATAACTGGGCTTCAATTGATAAGGCTTTGAAGTCGGGAGGCCAAGTTTGCACTAAAGCCACTAGATTCTGAGATGCTGCCCTTTCCAATTCCAACCTCACTCTCTTTTGTTTCCATAGAATTATTAGTATAAATTCCTTAGATCAATGTTATATGGCCAAGATGGAATTTTTGTGGAAAGAAAGCTATAACTTGAGGGTGTAGATACTGTGGGTTGGGAACGGCATATTATTTTTTATAATTTTTTTTCTTTTTTTTTTGTTTTACAAGGTTTTTTATTAATTCTTTTATTAATTTTCAATGGGTTTTAGGGGTTTTTATTTTATTATTATGTGAGTTTCTTCAAATTTATTTTTTAAGAGGATTGAATCATAAATTAGCAGTAATGGCATCTCTGCTATGAGAAAGGGAAAGGAAACCTGCCCATGTTTAATTGCATTTATTGCTATTTATTTTCTTATAATTTCATTTCTAAAGGCCTTGATCTCATATTGATAGGTCCATGCTTAATTTAGGCTTCAGATTTGTGAAAATGCATGCAATAGAAAGCAAACAAATGCCAATAAAATGACAAAAGAGACTTGTAAGTATTCAAGGATGGATTACTGAGTTAGGTCGTTGAGTCGGGTCGGGTTGCTGAGTTGAGAGTGTGTGGGCATGTGTCACGACCCGTTTCCGTGGGTCGGACCGGCACTAGCGCCCAGGTAAGCTTAAGGCCCTCGAGGCCCGTAGTAAGCCTAAAAGACTAGAATCTATTATCTCAATATAAATTTCAACATTCAGCCCATATGACTATGAAAAATAAACCTCAAGATTTTTATTATATCTCGGCCCATGTTTATCTTCTACAACATTCCACAGTTCGGGCCCAATTTACAATACATCTCATCTCTAATATGGGCGCACAGAATTATTTCGTCTATGTTAATACATGACTAAATATACATAAATCCTACAACTGCGGAGTCACTAACTGTTTGATATACACAGCTTCTTATACATATAGTTACATAGCAAAATAATTATGGAACTAGGAAAACTTCTTTATAGCCCTGTGGGGAAGAAACATAGCTTAAACCGAATTAAAGAGAAACTTACTTCCTCAAAAATTAAACAAGACATGTGAGTTTTCTAAGGAGTAATAATTATTGCACAACACACGCAGTCACACAAATGTGTAAACATATCAATCTAGTCATCCGACTAGTTATATGCTCACGCAGCCAGTCACACAAATGGCATATCACCAACATTCACAATCATTAATGTGAATACCCAAATTTTGAGGCTCAGAAAGCCTGTTTTCCCGGACTGCAAACAGTCCGGCCGGACCGGAGGCTATTTCGGAAGTTCACCCAAAATATGTCAATATGGTACCTAAAACGTCCGGAATATCGCGAGGATCGCGGAACAGGTCCCGGAATATTTTTCGGAGGTCCGGAACTCCCAAAAAGGCCCTCGGAACGAGGCACGGTGTCCACACCGGCCACGGCGGCGCCTGCCGCCGGCCACGGCGGAGCCGGCCGCCGGGCACGGCGGCAGCAGCCGCCCCACTTCCTGGGCAAGGCCTGCCGCCCAGCGCGGGCGAGGCCTGCCGCCCCGCGCGGGCGAGGCCTGCCGCCCAGCGCACGCGGGGCCTGCCGCCCAGCGCGCGCGGGCGAGGCCTGTCGCCCCGCGCGCGCGGGGCCTGTCGGTAGGGCGGCAGGCCCCGCCTGGTCTTGGCGGCAGGTGTCGCCCAAGCTTCGTGCATGAGTGTGTATGCTTTGTGCATGAGTTTAGGCGTTTTGTCAAAAATTGATTGATTTTTAGGCATGTTGCCAAAAATGTTGATTTTAATGGCTTTTAGCCAAAATGATTTGATTTAGGCAATTGTTGCCAAAAATGTTGATTTTAGGCGATTTTCGCCAAAATGGTTGATTTTAAGGTCTTTAGCCAAAATGAGTTGATTAAGGCAATTAATTTACCAAAATGTTCGATTTAAGCGATTTGTCGCTAAAATGGTTGATTTTAGGCCTTTGGCCGAAAATTGGTTCATTTTAAGGCATTTTGCCAAAAATGTCGATTTTACGGCTTTGAGCCGAAAATGGTTGATTTTAAAGGCATTTTGCCAAAAATGTCGATTTTAAGCGATTTGTCGCTAAAATGATTGATTTTAGGCCTTTGGCCAAAAGGTGTTGTTTTAGGCAATTAGTTTGCCAAAATGTGCGATTTAGGCGATTGTCGCCAAAATGGTTGATTTTGAGGCCTTTGGCCAAAATGGTTCAATTCTACGACTTTTAGTCGAAAAAGATTGATTTTAAGGAGTTTCGCCAAAATGGTTCGGTTTTACGACTTTTCGCCGAAAAAGATTGATTTGTAGGCATTTTGCCAAAAAATGTTGATTTAGGCTTTTAGTCACAATTATTGATTAATTGGACTTAAGCCGGATTTGTTCGAAATAAGGCAGTTGAACCGTAGTTATTAATTAACTAGGCTCTTTTAGCCAATATTGTTGGATTTAAACTTTAATACCACGATTATTGATTAACCGGGCATTTAAGCTTAATCAAATTAATTTAATACGGTTTATTTGTCTAAATGATGATGTGAATGCGTTTATGCAATTATAGAATTATTAAGAGTAGAAAAGAATTATGCATGAAGTGCTAAAATTAAATAGGCAGAGTTTCGTTTACGTGCCTGATTTAATCGTCGACCACTTCTTAACTCCAGGTTAAGCTCCTTGTTTAGGTATATTAATTAATTTTTAATTTTATTTAATTTTAGTGGTCAAATATCACAATAAAAATGCAATAAAAATTAAATTAAAATGCAAAAAGCGGTAAAGAAAACGCAAGGAGCGTGAGAGGGAGAAGGATTCGTCCGTCAAAACAGACAAGGCGCACCAGAAAATGGCTGAAAATGGCCTATTTATAGGCCATTTTCGGGTCCCGGGCGGCAGGTGCCGCCGGGAGGGCGGCAGCTGCCGCCCTGTCGGTGGGGCGGCAGGCCCCGCCCACGCTGGGCGGGGGGTGTCGCCTGGGAGGGCGGCAGCTGCCGCCCAGTCGGTGGGGCGGCAGGCCCCGCCTGGTCTGGGCGGCAGGTGTCGCCCAAGCTGGGCGGCAGGTGCCGCCCAGGGGCGTGGGGGGGCCAGGCCCCGCCTGTGGGGGGAGGACAGGCCCCGCGCGTGCTGGGCGGCACGCCTTGCCCGCGCGGGGCGACAGGCCCGGCGCGCGTTGGGCGGCTGGCCTCGCCCGCGCGCGCGCATTGGCCCCGCCCGCGCCGGGCGACAGGCCTGGCCCGCGCGCGCAGGCGAGGCCAGCCGCCCAACGCGCGCCGGGCCTGTCGCCCCGCGCGGGCAAGGCGTGCCGCCCAGCACGCGCGGGGCCTGTCGCCCCGCACAGGCGGGGCCTGGCCCCCCCACGCCCCTGGGCGGCACCTGCCGCCCAGCTTGGGCGACACCTGCTTCCCAGACCAGGCGGGGCCTGCCGCCCCACCGACTGGGCGGCAGCTGCCGCCCTCCCAGGCGGCACCCCCCGCCCAGCGTGGGCGGGGCCTGCCGCCCTCCCGGCGGCACCTGCCGCCCGGGACCCGAAAATGGCCTATAAATAGGCCATTTTCAGCCATTTTCTGGTGCGCCTTGTCTGTTTTGACGGACGAATCCTTCTCCCTCTCACGCTCCTTGCGTTTTCTTTACCGCTTTTTGCATTTTAATTTAATTTTTATTGCATTTTTATTGTGATATTTGACCACTAAAATTAAATAAAATTAAAAATTAATTAATATACCTAAACGAGGAGCTTAACCTGGAGTTAAGAAGTGGTCGACGATTAAATCAGGCACGTAAACGAAACTCTGCCTATTTAATTTTAGCACTTCATGCATACTTCTTTTCTACTCTTAATAATTCTATAATTGCATAAACGCATTCACATCATCATTTAGACAAATAAACCGTATTAAATTAATTTGATTAAGCTTAAATGCCCGGTTAATCAATAATCGTGGTATTAAAGTTTAAATCCAACAATATTGGCTAAAAGAGCCTAGTTAATTAATAACTACGGTTCAACTGCCTTATTTCGAACAAATCCGGCTTAAGTCCAATTAATCAATAATTGTGACTAAAAGCCTAAATCAACATTTTTTGGCAAAATGCCTACAAATCAATCTTTTTCGGCGAAAAGTCGTAAAACCGAACCATTTTGGCGAAACTCCTTAAAATCAATCTTTTTCGACTAAAAGTCGTAGAATTGAACCATTTTGGCCAAAGGCCTCAAAATCAACCATTTTGGCGACAATCGCCTAAATCGAACATTTTGGCAAACTAATTGCCTAAAACAACACCTTTTGGCCAAAGGCCTAAAATCAATCATTTTAGCGACAAATCGCTTAAAATCGACATTTTTGGCAAAATGCCTTTAAAATCAACCATTTTCGGCTCAAAGCCGTAAAATCGACATTTTTGGCAAAATGCCTTAAAATGAACCAATTTTCGGCCAAAGGCCTAAAATCAACCATTTTAGCGACAAATCGCTTAAATCGAACATTTTGGTAAATTAATTGCCTAAATCAACTCATTTTGGCTAAAGACCTTAAAATCAACCATTTTGGCGAAAATCGCCTAAAATCAACATTTTTGGCAACAATTGCCTAAATCAAATCATTTTGGCTAAAAGCCATTAAAATCAACATTTTTGGCAACATGCCTAAAAATCAATCAATTTTTGACAAAACGCCTAAACTCATGCACAAAGCATACACACTCATGCACGAAGCATACACACAATCATGCATAAAGCATACACACAAAATGCACAAAGCATACACAAAATCATGCATAAAGCATACACACAAAAATGCACAAAGCATACACAAAATCATGCACTAAGCATACACACACCCATGCATTAAGCATATCATTCAAAGCCCTCTAAAAGAGGCCTATCGAACTACGTTGACTTTGATCTTCCATTCAAACGGAAGTACGTAGGCACGTTCGGGATTTCACCCCGGGTGGCAAGTCAAAATCACTCAAACATTTCATTAATCCATCATTTACCTTGCAAAGCATTCATTCATTGGTTAGTTTATCGGCATGACATAGTCTCGAGATCCATCTCGGGTTCGTAGATTGTGCCTTAATCATTGGGATAATTAATCTAGTAACTAGGTTAATTAAAAATGGAGTCACTTAGGGTTTTTTCCTAGTTTACCCTAAAATAATTAAACAAGGTGGCGACTCACACACATCACGTGTATTTCTTCTCATTCATCATATGCATCACATGCCTATGACATTTGGGAAAGGGGTTCACAATTAACATCTTCATATAATCACATCACGTGGAAATTGGTCAGTGGCATCACCGAAACCGCCGACGAGCCGTACTCTCACCTGGCCCATCCTCTCAAACGTGTGCACCCGGGGAGCCAATCCCCCATACCTGGCCGACCGGTCTAATCCTCACACGACCAGTCCTCTCATTGTTTTTACATTCTCTCTTTTATTTTCCATACCAACAGGAGGCAACCCGGTGGTCTCCATCCAATCTAGATCATCAGGCGCTCACAACGGGAGGCCACCCTGCGGGTTGCGATCAGATCTAGACTATCAGGTGCGCAACGACGAGAGGCCATCCTGTGGTTTCTATAAAATCCATGGTATAAAGTGCACACGGGGGCGCCGATCTCCCATTTTCCCGGCCGACGGTCCAATTTCATAATTCATCATAATCAGTATCCATGCTTTATCGATCGTCCTCACAAACCCATGGTGACCCACTTCATCCCAATTCCACACAAACAAAGCACAGCAACATCACAACACAATTAATGAAGTATTGCAATTAAATGTAAGCATATTAATCAATTAAACATCGTAATGCAATGCACAATTAGACATCCAAAATCAAATGCAAATAAATAAGTAAATAGTATTAACAATAAACAACAATAATAAAAATAAATAATAATAATAAACAATAATAATGAAAATAAATAAATAAATAATGGAATACTTAAATGAATAATGATGATATTAAATAAATAATTAGAGCATTTTATTTATTATGTATCAAATTATAGAATTTATCTAAATAAGCTTATTTATTTTGTTATTAATTAAAATTAGTCTAGGTTCTATTGAAATTTCGACAGAACCTCCTCTAGAAATATGACTATCTACCTGTTTAAATATCACAATAATATTATATATTTATCAATCAATACACACAGCCCATCCGTCTGGCAATTCACAACAGCACCTCCCATCCGCCATATCCATAATCACCAATCATACCCGATCCGCCACCTTCGTAACTCAACATCCACTGAGCTCTTTCATCAATAAATAATCAACTCAATTTAATTCACATAAATAATAACTAAGAATTCTTATTTCCATATCAAATTTTCTAATTATAATTATAGTTCATGTAATTTATTTGACAATGTTCTAAACTATTTTGCAATTACATTATTCCAAAATCCTAAACCAATTAACTAAACACATCCGGCTATTGCAATTACCGCGTACTAATCGATTTAATTTATTTACAAAAGACTGAAAATGTTCTATATATATTTAGGCTATTCCAATAACCTAATTTCTCATTATTCAATTTAATTTACTTAATTACTCAATTAAATTCATTAATCAATTAATTCTTTATATACAAAAATTGAGAATTGAGTCTTAGAACGTACCGATTGAAAATCGAATGACAAACCCACAATCTACACGAGAAGAGGAAGATTCTGCCTTTTGATGTCTCGCCGGAGTGTCGCCGGACCGCCGCCATCGCCGCTATGCACGGCGGCCGGAAAGTTGCGGAGGCCCAGAAATTTACAACGATGACACCATTCGACTCAAAAAAGTTGCAAGGAGTTCAAATCCGTCATTTATTTATGGGTTTAGTGAGCCAATCGACCAGAATTGCGCTTGGCGGCCACTGTACCTCCACCTTCAATGGTGTCTTCGCAGAACCGAGCCAAACGTCAATCTTCGTGGAGGGGAAAGTGTTCGCAAGTCGTCTAAGGGCCATTCGCGCCCAATCTCCTCACTCACAGCGGTCGAAACAATGGAAAGTCACTTGAGATCGAAGAGCATGACTGTCGGAGGAGATGATCTTGATTCGCGTCGCTGGAGGTCTGATCAGAGCGAGGGAAGGTTGGAACCGTGTCCAGCATCACCAAAGGAACCGATCGCCACCTCCATCTTGCTGAACAGTGGCCGGAAACGAGAAGGAGAGAGAGGAGGAGGGGCTGTCGCGCGCAAGGAAGAAGAAGAAGGAGAAGAAAGAAAAGAGAAAGAAAAGATGGTTCTACAGAACTCTGGGTCATTCCGGTTTGATTCAATTCAGCGATTTAGCTCGATTTTTATTTTGTTATCTGGTTTTTCACTTGGTTTTTAGGTTATTCGCGTGGTTTTTGAAAATCAATTTGATTTCTGGGTCCGGTTCGATTTATTTTTAATTATTTTACTTAGGTTCCGTAACTTTTCTCCATTTACTCAATAATAATAAAAATATTAATAGTAACGATATTTGATTTTAATTGTTTCATATTATTTCTTGAAAATTTTAACTGTTCTCAAATCGAAAATTCCGATAATATATTTGGGCTTAGGCCCAACTTGCAAGCTTGGGCTCGAATTGCGATTTTATTATACTTGCAGCCCACACGATCAAAATTTCTGATTTTTTATTTAATAAAAATTCAAAGGTTTCGAAAATAAAAATTCGGGATATTTCAGCATGAGAGAGAGAGAGAGAGAGAGAAAGAGAGAGTGTGTGTGCTTATCTGAGAGAGAGAGTTTAGAAAATGCAGATGATGTGGGCATGAAAGAGAGAGATGGTGTTTCCTTTTTCTATGGAGGATTCAAGGAGAGAGATGGAGGAAGAGAAGTAATTAATTTGGAAGGAAATTTTGTAAATTATAAAGGTTAGTGTGGTCCATGTGGGCATGAAAGAGAGAGATGGTGTTTCCTTTTTCTGTGGAGGATTCAAGGAGAGAGATGGAGGAAGAGAAGTAATTAATTTGGAAGGAAATTTTGTAAATTATAAAGGTTAGTGTGGTCATTTTATTTGCCATTTGACAGAAATTCAGATAATTTTGGATTAAAGCAGGTGATTATGTAACGGAATGAAAATTTAGGGAGGCTTATGTCGGTGTCTAAACATGGGAGGAGGCAAGTATTAGTAGTACTATAATTTGGGGAGGTGTTATTTTTTTCACTAATCATATTAAATGCATTTAATGTTATCTAATATAAATATATATTAATTATTGGTTCTCATGTGCTGAAAATAAAATTTTAATAATTAAAATTTCATATTTGATATTTTTCAAAATCAATTTATGAATAAAATAAAACTAATTTTAGACTTTATAAAATTATTTTATAAATTAATTTCATTAATTCTAATCATATTAGAATTAATAAACAATTAAACAATTAAATTTATTTTCTAATCTAATTAAGAATTAATTTATTAAATAATTTTATCATAAATTAAACTCTTTTAATTTTCTTTTCTAACTAAATTAGAAAATATTCTAAAATCAACTTTAAATTATTGACAATTAATTTTAATGGCCCTTAAATTTAATTAATTCACAATTAATTAAAATATCCAATTAATATTAATTTCAAGACTGCAAAACTGAAAAATATTTAGGGACCAAGATGTAATTCGTGTCATCATCTTCAGAAACAGAATTGGTTTCGATGGAAACCTTCGCCGTCAACATCAAGAACCGTTTCCAGCCAATGATGGTGCCCACTCGGCCAGGGGATGGTGAAGTGGTGGTTGCACCACCATGGACTGTCCATCTTTGGTCTTGAGCGGCGTTGTCCTCGCCGTAAACAGGGGTTTCAAAAAATTATTTTTTAATACCATCAAAAAAACAAAAGTCAAGTTCGTCAACACTAGCCCCACCGCCATCGAAACTATCGCAGGGGCTGGCGCACGTCCAGGCAAGCCGGACATGATGTCAGCCGCATGTAGCCCTACAATGCCCTGCGACCGTTTTGACATTATATCAAAATTGTGTTTCATATGTTCTTCGATAAAAAGTCCAATTCAATTCTTTTTTATTAAACTAGATTTAATTGAAACAGATCTGATAATTCAATGAACATCAATCTTTAATTTTGTCAAACATCAAACCTTAGCACACGAATTAATTCAAAATTAATCTCAATAATTAATATATCATTTTTACATCTTAAACGTTTAAACGATGGTTTTGATACCACATTTGGATTTCAATATGAAAAATACACGGCAGAATAAAATAATTATAACAAAATAATTATTTCAATAGGGATCTGTTTAAACGATTAAAGCAATAAAATTGTTTAGAAGAATACCTCTTTTGCAAATTCTTTTAAACTTCGATCTACGCAACTAGATTATTGCAAATATTAGCGATTTTGCAAGTGTACCGATCGTGCAAGTAGTATATATAAAGATATTATCCTCAGGGATAGCAGGGACTGAATACTAGCTTTAAATCCAAATGAATTGTCTAGAAATTAGATGAAAATCTTTTGTTCGAACTAATTAAATTCCAAAGCAAGCAAATTCTATTGATTGAGAAAATAAAAAGAAATAATCTTAAATTTGCATTTATCAAATAAGGAAGGCACTAGTGTTGGGATCAACACCATTGAAAAACATTATGATCTCAAATTTTCTCTTTCGATCTTAAATTTTCTCTTTCAATCTAACAATGAATGCATCTTGAAGGGGCGTGTTGACCATGATTTTAGCACCGGGCTCTACGAAATTTCACCAAGGTTGTAATGGTGCGAGAATCAGCTCGATCAGACATCGTTTGTCCGAACAGGCCTCTGGAAGCCCGAAAACCCTGAAACCAAAAGGTGGGGGCAGGTTGGTAAAAAGCCATAATCGGCATCGATCTCTCCTCGATCTGCATCAATCTAGGGTGCACCAAGACCCCTGATCAGCACCGATTAGGGGCATTTTGATGTCAATCAAGGGGACATCGGCACCGATTCCTCCTCGGCACAGCCCCCCTTGGCCTATAAATATGGCCCTCCTCTCTCATTTTCAACACCTCTTGTTGCTTGATCAATCGCTTCTCAAACTTCAACAACTCTCATCCTCTCTTTTACGATTCTAAGGCAATATAGTCTGACCTTGCGCTTCTTCATTAGTCGAGTTTGAGGCCCAACTTGGTTCTCAAAAGTCGATCTTTTCGACTTGCAATCACATTTTGACCTTCAGTAGGCCAAAGCTATTAGTTATTTGATTTATTATTAATTAATTTAAGAATTAATTAATAATCCGTCAATTAACACTAGTAAATATAACTATAATTCAGGTCCTTGCACCCTGCCTTAGCTTATTTTGGAGGAAGACTCGACCTCTTTGGTCATTACCAACCGTGGAGCTCCGATGCGGCCGCGTCACAAGCACGAGGGTATAATTACTCAAAACTCAAACTTCACCAATTAAGCCAGGTCCATCTAGCACTCTATCAATTGTCAAGCCCGGTCCATCCGACACCTAGCATGCTCTAAGCCCAGTCCGTTCGGCACACAAAGCCTGATCCATTCGGCAAAAACCACAAAAACAATTTTCAAACCAAAGCCTAGTCTGCCCGGCAAACCCCTTAAGCCCACTCCTCGAGTGGCACCTTCAAAACCCTACCATCCTAATCGATGGTAGAACTTCGTGCGCCCTGATCCTCATAAAAACGAGGTACGAAGGCATACTTACATATTTCAGTCTAGGTAGCGGACCCCCAGCCAAACTGACCGGTTGGGACTTAGGGGAATATGCCGCACAACCTAGAATCCTCGATAAACGAGGCTAAAGTTGAGCTTTCCTCCGAATTACATGCTTTTAAATTACTTATGCTTTTAATGTTTGTCTATAATTGCCATTCATTATGAGTATGCTCATGCATTAATCAATTGACATTCATGCAAAACCACTATTTTGATTTCTTAATTATGACCCAGACCATTGATTCATTCAAAAGAAGCTGAAAACCTAGTCCTCGAACCCAATTATTTGAGGCTAGTGCATTTTATCCAAAGGCAAACTGAAAATGGAGTCCAGCATGGGGTTTTTTCCGTAATCTTTATCCAAAGGCAAACTCTATCACACCACACACCTGTCAAAGCGCTCCAAAGAGCCAACCCGACATCACATAAACGCTAAACCAGCCACAATCGATCTACAAATCTGACCTAATCAAACAAAAAAGGAACTGTAAGGAGTTCCTCCCAATTTCTGTGACGAACTGTCCAATGGGCCTGTCTGGATTGACTCCGTCCTTCGAATCTTTCCCATGGTGCTCGGAAGGGCGACTCATAGCTAGCGACTCCACTGGGGACTTAAACATTTTTTTCAAACTAAAAAAATATAGTAAGAGGACTACAGAGTAGGCTTCAAATCTCCAGTTTGTGTCTAATTAAAGAAATCACCTTTGCATACATTCAGATGCATCATTTGGGATCATTTCCCGTCATTAGAATTATCACTTAGGGGAAATCTTCCTTAGAGCTGCTATGGGTCGAGAAATATGCTCACCCAATCCTATGCACCTCTGTTACTTATGGTAGGGTAAAGGGTTTGGCGTACCAATCGTTCCATTTGATATGACATGGTCAAATGACGAGGTATGTTCCAACTCTAGCGGATGGGACCCTTAAACCGTTCCATTTGATACGACATGGTCAAATGACGAGATATATTCCAACTCTAGCGGATGGGACCCTAAAACCAATCCACCAAAAGCATGTAAATGGCCCTAGAGCCAATCCCTAGGATTATATGCACCTGAACATCATGAAACCATTTTGGCATAACATTCATGCACTCACGCATTACATATTATGGACCAAGAGTAATCCTTCAAATCCAAACACCAAACAGTGGTCAACCTAAACACCAACCAATGACCAACCTAGACACCAACCAGCGGTCAACCTAAACACCAACCAGCGGTCAGCCTAAACATTAACCAGTGGTCAAACCTAAACACCAACCTGTGGTCAGACCTAAACACCAATCCCTATTCGAGGAGATGTACTCGACTAAAACTACCTCACATCTCATAAGCTTCAAACACTGACCTGAGCACCCTTATTCACCAAAAGCCTTAAACTGGATCTAAGCACTCATTATCCCCAAACTAGGGGCAATGCCTGAGTCATGCCCTCAAGTCTTGGCTCGTGCTTTGCTTTCCTCTATCCTAAAGCCTCAAAAATTGACCTGAGCACCTTATAGTTACTCAAAGACTCAAACACCGACCTGAGCATCCTTGTTTACCAAGAATCTCAAACGCCGACCCAAGCACCGTCAAATCCTAAAAGCCTCAAATACTGACTTGAGCACCGTAAATCAGCAAAAGCCTTAAAGCGGACCCAAGAACTCATTATTCCCAAACTGGGGACAATGCCCGAGTCATGTTCTCAAATCTTGACTCGTGCATTGCTTTCCTCTATCCTAAAGCCTCAAAAATCGACCTGAGCATTCTTGTTTACCAAGAGTCTCAAACATTGACCCGAGCACCCTCAAATCCTAAAAGCCTCAAACATCGATTCTGAGCACCTCAAATTACCAAAAGCCTTAAATCAGACCTAAGCACTCACAATCCCTAAACTTGGGGCAATGCCCGAGTCATGCCCTCAAATCTTGGCTCGTGCAATGCTTCTTCCTATCCAAAAGCCTCAAACACCAACCTGAGCACTACTCAAAGTAACAAAAGCCTCAAGCACTGATATGAGCACCTTTAGCATCCTTAAAACCTTAAACACTGACTTGAGTTACTAAACCCTAACCGTGCATGCTTTTGAAACTTGACCCACAACTGTATACTGATACCTCCTTTGTTTGCTTCTTCCAGAGAACAACAACAATGATGGCTTCACCTACTGATCTTAGGGGCATGATGGAAGAAATGCTTCGGGAGCAAGAAACCCGCTTCTGTAACATACTGACTGAGCATAATAACTCCCTTCAAAATACTATCACCGCTCAGCGAGAGACCATTTTGGGGGAAGTAAGGACTTTGATAACTGCCAGCCAGAATGGTAATGCTCCTCTGAATCAAGCTGGAGGATCTAATGAACAACCAACCGCCCAACCCAACAGCGACCAGACTGCTGCTAAAGGGTCGGTTCCTAAAATTAGGGCCACTTCAAATGCCACTACTACCCCAAGCCAGATAGGGGATGATTCTGTCTCTCCCAAGGTCAAAAAGATGATGGAGAAAATGGACTCCTTTGAGAAGTTCCTCAAGAGCATTAACAAATATGAGGATCTTATCGATGTTGACTCTCTCCCGCTCTTTCAAGAGGCCAGGCTGCCCGCCAAGTTCAAAATGCTTGCCATGGACAAATTTGATGGCACCACTTGCCCCAAGACTCATCTGAAAATGTATGTGGCTGCCCCCACTCCTCTTAGTGTAAAAAATGAGCTCCTTGCTCAGTTGTTCCAGTAGTCTCTTATTGGTGCTACTCTTCGCTGGTTTGTCACCCTGAACAATGCCAAAAAGAGGACTTTGGATGAGATTTGTAATGCCTTCAACTAGCAGTACCACTACAACATGGAGGTTGATATTACCAGGAGGGACTTGGAGACTACCAAACAAGGGGCTCGAGAATCCTTCTCCTCGTTCCTTATAAGATGGAGAGGCAAAGCCGCCCAAATGCTCAATCGTCCTTCTGGGCAAGAAAAGATTGACATCATTGTCAAGAATCTCCTCCCCTCTAACCAGAATCACTTGAGGACGCAGTACCTCCCAGACTTTTAAGCCTTTATTGCTACTACCACAAAAGCTTGAGGACCTGATTCAGTCAAGCCAGATCAAAGAAGATCGAGCTTCTTCCTCCAAATATAAGAAGCCTCAAATCAGCTATCATGCAGTTCCTCTCGTCCTCAGAAAAGTGGTGAGGTGGCCAATCTGATAAGCTAAAGACAATTTCATCCTCCTCCACCACAAAGACCAGTTGCTCGAATAAACAAGCGCAACTTTACAGACTTAGGGGTTCCTTTTTCTTTCATTATCCAAAAGGCTGTGGATGATAAGTTGATACAGCCCTCGGAACCAAGACCCCTACCTAACCCAATTCCACAGAACTTCAACATCAACTCCTTCTGCTCTTTCCGTCAAGGTCCTGAACACAAGATCGATGAGTGCAAAACCTTAAGGCACAAGATTTAGGACCTAGTCAAATACTTCCTGTTCGACTCGAACCCAACCTAAACACTAACCCTCTACCTCATCACCAAAATAACATCCATATGATTCATCAAGAGCCATATTCTAACTTGGTTTCTTTGATCCAACCCATCTTAGACAACTCATGTTGAGTCATAGACCTAAATGACATAATTAAGGAGATTAACGCCATCACTCAGAGTGAGAGACAATAGCCATCTCCTCCTCCAGAAGCTATACCCAACCCAGCCACCCTAGCCAAAGACATGCCTAGTTCTAGCTCCAGACCCTAGACTGAGAACTGGTCTTGGAGCAGCCGAAGAAAATCAAGGCTAAAATTTCTATATGAGGGTTAATCCAGTCCTCATTTGCGCACCGTCAAGCCCTGGTGAAAGCTATGAATCAAGGTTAGACTTTCGCCGATATAACTCCGGAGGCATTGGTGGCATCTATCATGAGGAACCCCTTAGCATTGGCTCTCTATTTCTCTGACCATAAGATCCCTGCTGGAGGAGACCACAATTATGCTTTATACATCACAGTCCAGGCCAAGGGTAAGACAATACCTATGGTTCTGGTAGATAACGGGTCCGCTTTGAATGTCTGCCCTCTAAACGTGACCAGCTTCGTAGGCCTAACTACTGAAGACTTTATGCCATTCAATCAGATAGTGAGGGCATATGACAACACCAGGCATGAAGTATTGGGCATGCCCGATCTAGAGGTCACAAGTTATGACTATCCCCTTCCATTTGGTGGATGTCCCGGCTTGCTTTAATCTCCTTCTAGGAAGACCATGGATTCATAAGGCTAAAGCAGTAGCCTCCTCTCTACACCAAAAATTGAAGTTCCCCCATGAAATGCAGTGGTAACAATCAAAGGAGACTTAGCCGGAAAATCTGAAATTCCTTCCTTGGCCCCACTCTTGGAAATTCAGCCAAAACCAACAGTCTACCCTCTATCCAGCTTCTCCTTCGATTTAGTTTAGTTATTGAAGTAGAATCAGGTAAAGAGATCTTTAGCGCGGGCTGCAATAAGGGCTTAATGTCATTATGTTAATAAAAAATGGCTTGGCGGTATTTTAACGAATTGGTCCACTACAGAAACTAGACTTCAAAAGTTCAAGGACTTGAGAATGGAACCAAAGGCAGGTAGACTCAACCGTCTTCCAAAAGGAGATGCGGCTCGATTGAAGAGACAGTTAGCTCACTTGCAAACATATCTGGGCGGGATTAAATATATGACGGGGTTACCGGATGTTGTAACAATCGTTGATCAGCAAGAGGAACATACGGCTCTTCGGGAATGTATCACTTTAGGAATTCCAAAGATTTGTTTAATTGATACAAACTGTGATCCGGATCTCGCAGATATTTCGATTCCAGCGAATGATGACGCTATAGCTTCAATCCGATTAATTCTTAATAAATTAATATTTGCAATTTGTGAAGGGCGTTCTAGCTATATATGAAATCCCTGATTAATAATAAGATAAATAAATTATTTTATGAACTCCATAGAATTATGGAATCGGTTACTACTCCGGAATCGTACAAAAGAGATAAAAATAACTGGGTATATTATGCGATTTATTGGTATCTAAAAAATACAATTTAAGCGAGCAAGTTGAAAAAAAAAAGATGGTTGAATCAAAATAATTCCTTTTAAAGTTTTCTTTCTTTCAGAGGGCAATATGAATGTTCTATCATGTTCCATAAACACACTAAAAGGGTTATATGATATATCCGGTGTGGAAGTAGGCCAGCATTTCTATTGGAAAATAGGAGGTTTCCAAGTCCATGCCCAAGTACTTATTATTTCTTGGGTTGTAATTACTATCTTATTAGGTTCATCCATTGTAGCTGTTAGGAATCCACAAACCATTCCTACTGGCAGGCAGAATTTCTTCGAATATGTCCTTGAATTCATTCGGGATGTGACCAATGGATTTTAATTCCTTCAGTAACCCGCTAGTAGCTAAAATGATGAGAGCCATGTGTTATTTCCTAGGAATGGGACTCGGCCGCAACCAGTAGGGTATGGCCTCCTTCACCAAATTCCCTATTGGAGAACCTCCCTTTGGTCTCGGATTCAAATTGACAGATGAAGAGCGAGAGGAGTTGGAATATGCCAAATGGTTGGCAAGAATAAGAGGTGAAACAAGGGACCCCCCCCCCCCGGATGTGCCCATATTTCAAAACCTTTAATGGCTACTTTTCCACAGAGGGGAAATCTGAGCCCTACTATTTCTATCGAGAACCTTGGTATTGTCCTCTGACCAAAAGACTAATGCCTGGTTTTGAACTTCTCTTTGATGTCATGCTCTCAGTAGAAGACTGTGAGCCTCTTTTCGAGCTCCAAACAGACTGGGAGGACAACATGGAGACGTCTCTCTTTAACGTATGCATAATTACTAACCAAGTGGAAGTAGACCCCACAAACCTCATACAACCAATCCAAGCACCCCTTTAGAACTGGTACTTGGAGGAGCGTGTAGAGCAGTTCACCCTTCTTCTGCTTGAACCTGAGTTTGAGTCACAAGGAGAACCTGATTCATAGCCTTGTTTAGAGTCCAGTTCAGTGTCTTTTGAGTCCTCTGAGTCTTCTTTGTCTTCCCTTTCTGAATTAGGGGATCTTTTTATTGAACTCATTGTAGATGCCGACCATGGCACTTTTCTCACTAATGAAAAGTCTCAGTTTTCTTATTACCGTCTCTCTACTGGGAATGAGATTGCTGGCAAAATAGAAAATAAAAAGAAAAAGAAATAAAAATAACAAAAGAACAAAAGAACAAGTAAACATTGGCACAGAAAATGAACCAAAACATGCATTTGCTGTGCATGAATGTGATAATAAACAGGAGTTGACAGAACTCATCAAGCGACATTCAAATTGCTTCGTATGGACAACTAGCGACATGACCGACATAGACCCTAACATTGCCATTTATAAGATCCCCACATATGATCACATCAGGCCAGTAAAGCAGAAGCTTTGAAAGGCAAAAGCTCTGAAGGCAAAAACAGAAAATCTCCCTCAGAATTAAACAAGAAACAGCCAAGCTATTGGAAAACAACTTCATCAAAGCCATTACTACCTGAAGTGGCTAGCCAATATAGTGTCGGTTCCTAAGAAAGATGGCAAGATTAGAATTTGCATCGATTACCGAGATCTGAACAAGGCATGCCCTATTAGTCGAAAGAATGGTCGGATCCAGTGTGATTTCAATGACAGACTTGTATGCAAGGTATAATTAGAATCCAGTCAATCCACTGGATAGACCGAAGACTTCGTTCATCAACGAATGGGGTACCTTTTATTACAGAATGAAGCCATTTGGGCTAAAGAACTCCGGCGCCACCTTCTAGAGGATGGCTACCATAATCTTTCATGACCTGATGCATAAGAATATAGAGGTATATGTTGATGAAATGGTTGTCCACAATAGGGATGGGCCAAGCCATTTAATTACCGTTGAACAATTCTTCTCTAGGCTCCACCAGTATGATCTAAAGCTTAATCCCACTAAATGTCTTTTTGGGGCTCCATTTAGTATCTTTTTGGGCTACATGGTCTCCAAAAGAGGGATTGAGATTGATCCATCAAAATCCAAAGCCATCCTCGAGAATCAGCCTCTTAAGACAGAAAAGGAGATTCGGGAGTTGTTAGGTCATCTTCAATACATCAGCCGATTCGTGTCATAGTTAGTAGACACTGGACCAATCTTCCAGAAACTAAGAAAGGATCCCCAAAGACTTGGGATGACTAGTGACAAAAAGCCATTGAATAGATCAACGCATATCTACTCAATCCTCCGGTTCTTTGGCCTCGAAGGCCTACAAAGCCACTCCAGGTCTATCTATCAGTGACAGATAAAGCCATAAGGGCTATGTTAGGACCAGAGGCACCTGACTCTCATAAAGAAAATGCTGTTTACTATCTGAGTAAATGCATACTGGAGACGAAATTGAAGTACAGTAAGATTGAACAGCTTTGCTAGCTCTGGCATGGGTTTGCACTAAACTTCAACATTACCTCTGCTCCTACACCACTCATGTCATCGCTGACCAAAGCCCTTTGAAATTCCTTATGGATCTGGATAGTAAGATGGCTAAATGGGCCACTGTCTGCAGCATTTGATCTGAAGTATGTTGTAAAGAAAGCAATCAAAGGCAGTGTGATAGCAGATCATCTAGCTGCCTCTCCCGGTTTTGCCGAAGTAGCAAATATCAGGTTTTCGGATGAAGACATCCTCCCAATTCAAAGAGACCAATGGAAGATGTACTTCAATGAGGCCACCAACTATCAAGGTTACGTTGCTGTAGTAGTTTAATAACCCCAAACAGGGAGCGACTGCCCTTCAGCATTAAGTTGGTATTTCAAGTAACTAATAATGAAGCAAAATGCGGAGCATGTATCGCAGGGTTAGAAGTAGCTCTGAGCATTCAGATTAAACTCTTAATAGTTTACAGGGACTCTATCCTAATAGTCTCCCAAGCACTAAAGAAATGGAAGATCAAATAGCAGCGCTTGGTGCCATACCTTCGATGCCTAGATCAGTTGGCTCAGCAATTCGAGGAATTGTCATTTCACTACTTACCCCGGGCTAAGAATCAATTTGCCGATACACTGGTTACGCTTGCCTCCATGGTTGATGCCAGTCCTGTTATGGTCATCAAGCCTCTGAATATTCAGGTTCATTAACAGCCAGCTTATTGCTGCAATCTCTAGCCCGCAGCAGATGGCAAGCCTTGGTTCTGGGATCTTCAGACCTGGTTAGAAAAGGAAGAATACCCTAAGGATGCCTCTAAATCTGATAAGAGGACTCTCCGGGAGTTGTCGAAGGGTTATCTCCACAAGGATGGCATCTTGTACAAACGAATGTGGAATCAGGCACATCTCATGTGCGTAATTGAAGGAGAAGCTCAACAGATAATGGAGTGGGTACATGGAGGGGAAGAAGACCCCCATATGAACGAAATGGATTTAGCCTATAAGATCACCAATCAAGGTTATTATTGGCTTACCATACGATCAGACTGTGCCAAGTTTGTTTAGAGATGTCATAAGGGCCAGATCTATGCCAAGCTCTAGAAAATGCCCCCAGTAGCATTTCCCCCCGTTACTACGCTTGGCCCTTCGCAACTTGGGGGATCCATGTAATTGGCAGAACCACTCCTACGTCTTCCAATCAGCATGAATACATCCTGATAGCCATCGACTACTTCACCAAATGGGTAGTAGCTGCCTCATACCATGTCCTGAATTCCAAAAAGGTAGCCCAGTTCGTCTAGAAAAACATCATACGCAGATATGGAGTTCCTTTTGAGATCATATCAGACAACGGGTCTCACTTCCAGAAAGAGGTCTCCACTCTAATGACAAAATACAAGATTCAGCACCATCGATCTTTACCATACAGGCCCCATACCAATGGAGTAATGGAAGCAGCCAACAAGTCCATTAAGAACATATTCTAGAAGATGATTTATGATCATAGAAATTGGAATGAGTATTTGCCTTTTGCTTTATTGGGATACAGAACCTCCATCAGAATGCCAACCGGGGTGACACCTTACTCGCTCCTATACGGGATGGAAGCAGTCCTCCCTATTGAAGTTCAGATCAGATTAACCAGGGTCATGAGAGAAAGCCAGTTGCTTGAAGCAGAGTGCACTCAGAATTTCCATAATCAGTTAGATGTTATTGATGAAAAAAAGACTAGAGGCTATTATTTAGATCTAGAGCTACCAGCAGAGGATAGCCAAACATTTCAACAGAAGAATTCAGGATCGAAAACTTAAAGAAGGTTGTCTTGTACTCAAGGAAATCAGAGCTCCCATATAGGATCCTTGGGGTAAATTCAGGCCAAACTGGGTAGGCCCTTACATACTGAAAAAGATTCACTCTGGAGACAGTGTCATCTTGTCCAACATAGATGGCAACGAATTCACCAATCCATGCAACTTGGATCAACTCAAAAGATACTTTGTGTGAATGCATTTAGGCATTAGCACCAGAAATATTGCCCCTTTTTTATGTCACTGTAAAATCGAACTACGGTGACCTTACTCTCAGAAATATGTTCCAAAAGTATAGGATACGTAGGTAGCCCAACCTATGGTTGTGGTCACAACAATAATGATCTTCCAGCGGCATGGTGGCTGAGTTTTCACTGTCAATCTCCAAGAATTGCCCCTCCTCATCAACTATGATTTGATCTTCTCCGGCGATTATGGCCCTCGATGACTTATTAGGGCACTCATGCAAGGGTGAATAAGGTTGTTTACAGCGAAAGCACAATCCCTTAGCTCTTAAATCCTAATAATCCTTATGTGAATAGTGGTGAACGCCACGATTTCTACTTGGTTTAGTGGGAGATCGGGATGATGGAGCAGGGGAGGGAGTGGTCTATTTTGGGGGTCTGTTGGGCGGGCCAGGGTTGTAGTATGGGTAACGGGTCAAATTGGAGATTGGGTTAAGGCCTGGGTCTGGATAAAAATTGGTGTTATAGCTTTTGGGCTAAGCCCAAATTTGTGGGTATAGGTTGTTTTACCGGAGATGGTGCAGTGGAAGGTCTGTGGCTGGTTGGGAGATGCGATCTCGCGCTCAACTTCTCTTACTATTCGCATGGCCTTATATAGATCGGCAGTGTCATATGATCTCAAGCGAACCCATATTAATATCCCAAGACTTGGGAATCTGTGAGTTCAGGGCCTCGACAACACGCAAGATGAACTCGTCGATGAAATTTGACATGGAACCCACTTGTTTTGCCGCAGTAAGGTGCTCATAAGGGTTATTCGATAAATCTCCACCATATCTCTGTGTGAGTTCAAGTTTTAATTGTGACCAATCCATAGTAGGATTCCTATTGTGGAATCGCCATAACCAATAAAGAGGATGACCCTCCATGCAAACCAGAGCTAAGGAAATTTAGAGGTGGGGTGATATTTAATGAAGTTTGAAATATTGTTCTGCCCTTGCTACCCAACCTATTGGGTCTGACCCGGTGAAGGTAGGCATATACAGTTTCTTTATTGTGAATTGGGTGTTGTCAAGGGTGTTTGGTTTAGTGGAAAAGGATTGATGATGAGAAGACTTGGGCGATTTTGGTGGGATTGGTGTTTGGGTGTTTGGTATTTGAGTGTTTGGCAAAATAGGGCCAAAGCTATCGGTGTGTTCAGGTGGGTACTGACTTTTGAGAAGTAGTTGTTTGAGTTCATTGAAACTTTGTTGAAGGTCACTAAATTAGCGTTGACTTTCTAGCTTCAAGGAAGCAAGTGATTCATCAATGGTGGCAAAGTTCTTCTCTAATGAATCGATTCTTTGTTACATTTTGGTTTTGGTCATTGACGAATCCAGCAGGTCAGGCCAATGTTAAAGAAGTGAACATTGAAGAACATATAAATATAACAGCAGAATTAATTCAGTGGATTAAGAAGCAAGATCTAGAGAGAATAACTTTGAATTAATTGCAAATCTGGATTTACAGAGATAATGCAAGCGCTGTGAATTAAAGAACAAAGTAAGAACATAAATAAAAGGACAAAATGGTTGATCAATCAACCCTCAGGCACAGCCCATGCAGAGAATAATCTGCCCAATAAGAGTGACTCTCCAACTCTCTCCAAAATTGACTTAATATACACAGCAAAAAGCATAATTGAATTCATGACGTGTCCCTTCTTCCTTGCTTTTCACTCTTGCTCTTCTTGCCCCTTCTAGAATAAACCAGGTAAGGCCTTGGGCCTGTAGGCATATTCCTATCATATTCCTCTAGGATCGGGCAATAGGTTACAACGAGAGCAATAGCGAGGATTCATTAATTTGAGGAGTGTGAAAGTAATGTTGGTACAGTTACTCGCATAAAATATGAAAACACCGATAAACAAACCAAGAAGCTTGCTTTGCTTGAAGCAACGATTCCAGCTTGCTTGTCATTAACAGAAGAGCATATCCAGACAAGGGTAGAAGCACCATCTCCATGTTTGAAGACTTGATCACTTTCATTACTAGCCAAAGTTAACTCACGCTTTAATTAGACGAATTGAGGGAGTGATCATTAAAGTAAGGTATAGTAAAGTATGGTAAATGTATTTTTTGTGTTTGTGGAGAAGGTATGGTAAATAAAAGTTAGAAAAAGTACTATTACGTCCTTGTATATATCGAAATACAACTAGTTCATCCCTGCTTTTTATATAACCTCTTCTATTAATTCAACTCATAAAATGATGGTTAAAGGAGAGAGATTAAAATTTTATATTTAGAATACCCTTGAGAATTATCTTCATCTCACCTTAGTCTCTCCTTTCCCTTAAGACGAAAAGCGTAGAAGCGCCTTCAACCAGCTTATCGGCAAGGCTGAGAGTTGTCTGCAAACATTTAGGGAAAAGCCGATCAGCATCCTCTACGGTGGCTGTGGCTCTATCGGCTCCGATGATGTCAAGGAGTACTCAATGCCTCTTGATGTAAATTTGCTAATTTAGTTTATTACTCAATTAATTAGTTGTTCAACCAATTCTTTCAGTACTTAAAATGACTATCTGTATTTCACTTTCCATGGCAGATTCGTATTCTTCTCTGTTATCAAGGTCTGTGAGAAATCCCTCCTACAAGAAACCTTTGAGTTGTCAGGAAAATCATCAAACAAAGGAAATTCCATTTCCAGATTTTTTAGAAAAATGAAATCTCCATCTTCATTCTATTGTGTAAATGTAAATTAGTTTATTATTATTATTATTATTATTATTATTGGTTTGGTTTAAGGTAAGGAAATTTTATAGCAGAAAGATATTTGGTCTTGGTGTCTATGACAAGTAAGCAGACACGAAGCTTGCTTGCTTGGTTTTTTTTTTTTATTATCTATTAATTCATATCTTTGTTTTCTTTTTTTCATTAAATATTTTCTTTATTTTTTCTTTTTATTTTGACTATTTCGTTGATTTCTTATTTTGATTTTGAATGTTTTGTTAGTTTTTTTTATTAAAGTATTGTGATTAAGTTTAATTGTGGGTTTGGTAACAAAGACAATGAAAAAGGGGATGTTTGGTACAAAATGAAAATGTGAGAGGATGATAAAGGTATTTTTATCTTTTTTATTGACTTAACGGCCAAATTGGCTAAAATTAGACAAAATGACTAAATATTATACTGAATTAAAAAATAAAGACTTTAAAAAGCATTTATAGAAATACAGGGATTGAGTAGTTGTATTTCAATATATACAATGACGTAATAGTAATTTTTCCATAAAAGTTTAATAGCATTATCTTGTTTCGTTTGAGGGTACAAAAAAGTAAAGTTATAGATAAAGATTACGAAATTATCCTTGTCATACAACATTTAATTTTTTGTTTGGAAAATATAATGTATGCATATTAAAATTGTTCTTCCTAAAATTATATTTTAAGGACATAAATAAAAAATTTTACTGAAAACTAAATATGATGATAGAAGGGTAAATTATCAAAAAAATCCTGAACTATGGTAATTTTCAAAAATTTAACTAATTCTTTTAATTTTAATAATTGTAACAGTGAATTTAGTTTTTCATTGCAATTATAGCGTCCATCCTATATTCGTTATGAAATTGTTGATGTTGCCATTAGTAGATCCCATATTTTGACACATTAGCACCACATCACCATGTCATGTTGGCAAAAAAAAAACAAGCTAAATAACAAAAAAAGTCTGAACTTTGTCTATTTTTACATGTTAGCCAATTCTTTTTCTTTTTAATTTTGAGAATATCATATGAGTTATTTCACAGTATTTACATATACATACTTAGCATATAATTAATTATAGTTTAATCATGTAAAATAATTAATATATTATACAAAAGTAAGAATTTAATTTAAGTAAGAATTTAATTTCAAAATACTAAAAGAACATTATAACACACAAATACATTATATATTTTCTATTAACTTAAATTTGAAAATTTTTAAACTAAAAAATAATTTCTTGTAACCCAAAATTTAAATAATTTAAAAAAATATATAACAAATTGGAAGAAATAAATAAATTCATATGACATTAGCTTTCAAAATTAAAAGAATTGGCTAAAATTACAAAAATGACCAAAGTTCACGCCTTTTTCAGATATTTGACTTTTTTTTTGCTGATGTGGCATGGTGATATGCAATAATGGTGTCAAAATATGGGTTCCACTAACTGCAACGTCAATAACTTTTAGCAGATACATAACGAAGGCTATAATTACAATGAAAAAATAAATTAACTCCTTGTTACAATTATAAAAATTGATTAAATTTGCAACTAATCATAGTTGAAGATTTTTTGTGATCATTTACCCAATGATAAAATGCATTGTCATAATAATATAAACTATTTAATCGATAACATACTTGTTCATCTTTCTAAAATTATTTTTTTGCCATTAATTTTAAGAAATTTTGATTTCAATCTACATTTTTAAAAAGTAAATGAAAATTATAATATTCCATATCATAATCATGGGAACAAAAATTTAACAATGTTCTATATCAATTCAACTTTGCAACCAACTTGCCATATAGAAGAAAAAATATAGAAAAGAAATCAAAGAATAACTATTTAAACAAAATATAAACAATAAGGACAATATTGGATTTTAGATGTGGCTATGCATAATTTTAGAAATCAAAATTTTTAACTCATCCTTACACTCTAATTCGGTAGATTGAAGATTGGGGTGTTTTGATGAGTTTTCAATCTCTCTAATGACTTTCAAAAAAAAAAAAAAAAAATCTCTTCCTGGAACCCCCCCTTCACAAACCAATAAATAATCTCTTTTTACCTTGTCTTACTTTTTAAACTCACCAAATAACCTCTCTCTTTTCAAACGATTAAATAATCCTTTTTTACCTTATCTTACTCTTTAAATCCACCAAATAACCTCCATCCAAATATATTAGTAAGATTAAATTCCCCATAGAAAATTGGTGGGACCAGGAGTCTGGAGAGATATAACCTGACATAGTTGATTGAAAGCTGAGAAAAGAAAGGAAAATAAGGGAAAGAGAGGGACATTGTTGTATGTTCTGCTATTTGCTTCAATCAATATACATAGGAATTTTTATCTAATCCATCAAATCTCCAATACGACCTGATTTGGGTAGATCTGATAAAAATCCAATCGGATTAGCAAATGGTTTGGATCCAAATCTGATAAAAAAGTTCAATTGGCTCGGATATGGATACGCGCCAATCTGATCCGAATATATTTGAATTTGATCCAACCATTTTCTCCCTTTGTTTTTGAATTTTAATCCCGTCTGATTAATGCAGAATGGATATGGATATAGATTCGGATATTAATTTTTCTTGTCAAATTGGATCAGATGCTACAAAATCTTTTTGATCTGAATCCGATCCATGATTAACCCTGAATATACATATCAGGCTATCAAGCTTGTATAGCTGCACTAGCCTATGAAACTGAAAGTTGCAACCAACTCAAGTAACTCCATGAAATCCAAAATTCAGCAATTGAATCTTACTCACTCATTTATTCCTACCTTTTATTTATATATATATATCATATTTAAATGATTGAATAAGTTTCTTTCTGGTGCAGTAAGAAGTTGAAATGTGCACAAACATGGTCATCAGCTACCAAGTGATCACATTAGCCATACCCTGATGGACAAAAGATACAAGAACAGCAATATGAAAAATGTACAGAAGAAGAAAAAAAGTAGAATTTTAACTTTCCACTTTCATCCATGTTCCAGTTCTGACTCAGAAAAAACTTTAGTCACAGAGAACATATATGAAATGGAATGTCCTTATATTGTGCTGTCTTCAGTTTCTATCAATCTCATTAAATGCCAAGTTCATAGCAGTATTTTTTTTACAGATCAAAATCAAGAAACAGAAGTGCTAAAATAGTGATATTGAAATCATCAAGTCATCAAAGAAATGAAGTAAACTTTCCAACTATTTAGAACAAATCCTCGTTGATTTTTCTCTCTTTTTTTTTATTTAATGTTCTATTACAAGTAATATGAATCAAATTTAAGAAACCTGACTTACCATAATTGACAAAAAGTTTAAATGACAATTACAAATATTACAAATTACAAAAAAGTACTAAACATAGAATAGAGAGTATAAATAGGACAATTACCTTATCGTTTTTAGTTCAGGGATTGTGTCTTTCTTTTTCCAACACATAACAAAGAAGATTGTAACAGTCAAGCTCATCAGGTATGATTTTATGTCCAAAATCAGCATTACCTGAAGTCATAAAAGCAATAAATCCATACCTTTTTAACCTGATCAAGTTGCAGAGGAGCTCAACAAAATTGATAATCCTATCAATAGTCAAATGCCCAACATTCTCAAGCAATAAATATTTGTACCGAAAAGATAACTAAAACTATGGTTGAAAACATAATTTTCTGTACAGAAAAGATCAAATTCATTGCCTTATTCACTTCAAGGACTTCTTCCATGACTGAACCATGCTAGAAGAGACCATGAAACAAACAGGTCAATATGAAAAAAATTCATGAAATAATGATCTAACTTCAATTGTTGAATAGACAAAGGTTTTCATCATTTTGGCATGTACAGAAATGTCACAAAAAAATAACTAGAATAACAAAATTGATCAAAAACAAGATGCAACAAATTATCCCACAAAAATAGATAAAGAGGAAACCTCATTTTAATTACCAAGCAAAATGAATTGATTAATAAATAAAACTCCACCCCTCAGATAACACATTATACACATAGGCATGCACACATGAAAGTGGGGGTTTACAAGCATCGATTTACGTTTGGAAAAGAGAAAGAAATATATAAGCATGTCAATCTGCAATTAAGTAGAATTCATTGAGAATATGTGATGCAACATCCATCCTGCAATAATAAAAAGAACATGTACACAAATAAAGGACAAAATTAGGCTTTAGCTTGAAGATGATGCACTTCTTAAACTTTCCCACATTGCTGGACCTTCAGGATGGATATCCGCAAAATGTTTTGCAAATCGACATCCAAACATGCAAGGATCGTGCTCAATGACAACATTGGTTTTGCAGCACTCTGTCTCTCAGACACATAGATTTTAAATCTATGACTAATCCTTTCCAAATCGTAGGATAAATATGCTAGGAATGCCACAACTGATGTAAGTGCGTAGCCTACACACTTTGTCAGGTAATCAATCTTCTTTTCAATTACATCTTTGGTCTGGTTAAGCGCCATTGGAGCCTGTTTAATCAAGCTTGAGACAACATTGTAGTCCAAACCAGGTTTAGCTTGAAGATGATGCACTTCTTAAACTTTCCCACATTGCTGGACCTTCAGGATGGATATCCACAAAATATATTGCAAATCGCACATCCGAACATGCAAGGATCGTGCTCAATGACAACATTGGTCTTGCAGCACTCTGTCTCTCAGCCACATAGATTTTAAATCTATGACTAATCCTTTCCAAATTGTAGCATAAATATGCTGGGAATGCCACAACTGATGTAAGTGGGTAGCCTACACACTTTGTCAGGTAATCAATCTTCTTTTCAATTACATCTTTGGTCTGGTTAAGCACCACTGGAGCTTGTTTAATCAAGCTTGAGACAACATTGTAGTCCAAACCGGGTTTAGCTTGAAGATGATGCACTTCTTAAACTTTCCCACATTGCTGGACCTTCAGGATGGACATCCACAAAATATTTTGCAAATCGCACATCCGAACATGCAAGGATCGTGCTCAATGACAACATTGGTTTTGCAGCACCTCTGTCTCTCAGCCACGTATACATTTTAAGTCTATGACTAATCCTTTCCAAATCGTAGCATAAATATGCTGGGAATACCACCAGTGACGTAAGTGGGTAGCCTAAACACTTTGTCAGGTAATCAATCTTCTTTTCAATTACATCTTTGGTCTGGTTAAGCACCATTGGAGCTTGTTTAATCAAGTTTGAGACAACATTGTAGTCCAAACCGGCTTGTACCATGCAATCAAACCTCTCTTGTAACTGATCTCCTCGTCCTCGAAACTTTTTTAAGGCTCTCATCATCTCTTCAGAATTTTCGATATACCCCAGTCTCAATAAGAATGCTGTTCTATCCTGACTTTTACTTGGATCCTGAGGCATCGTCTGTTCACCGTTTTGGACTTTCGACTTAGAAGCCAGACTGAAGAAGTTCACAGGGCCTTGCCTTATGATTTGGCATAGACTATCTTTCTTAATATTTAGTTCCTTACAAACAATTTTAGGACCTTTCAAAGAACATGAACACAAAATTTCCACATGACTGGATACAATGTTTGCTATCTCTTCCACTCCCATCCCAATATAGAGCAAAAAATCCAATGCTCGGAAAAGATTCTTTTCACACTTAATTGACAAGATTTGAGGATTTTGTATAAACAATGAATAAATCTCATTCACGTTCAGACCCAGTTTAAGCAACCGGCCAAATAATACATAAACTTTCTTGCCAGAACCATCAAGAACTAATAGAGCATTTGTTTTAAACAAGTTACACAATTGCTCCTCACTGTAACCCAATTTATCCAGAAAATCCATTGTATCAAGCATTCTTTTCCAGCTATAAGAGTCCTTCCAAGACAAGTACCTTCCAATGCTATCACTTTCAATTCCTAGTCTATTTAATTTCTCAAGGACATTCACAAAATCATTGTCGACACCACCCATCAATAGAGATGGACAACCACTAACGAGTTTAATAACTGTCTTTTTGCTTAGATCCAAATTTTCATAACCCTGAAGTTTCAAAGCTAATAACCCATATTCATATCTGAAAATCTCTCTTGCTTCCTTATACATTTTGCCTATCTTACTACGAGGAAACCCATACTCGCATAAAACATGGAAATTCTCAAGCAAGACATGATCATCACTTAAAAACATCAAATGCCGCGGTAGAAGTGAAGAGAGCTCAGCTGGGCTCAAACCTAAACTCTCAAAGAATGGCTCGAACTCATTGATTGGATTATACCTGAGGAACTTACTTAAGGACCGTCTAACATCTTTCTCATTACTTATGCTGGAAAGTAAAGTTTGAAGGAAATAAGGTGAATTCTTGCTGATATGCTCAGCATCAATAGGGCTTAAGCTCCTAGTGTTATGTAAATACTCAAAGAGAACATCCTGAGCCTCGGTTTTAGCAGCACGCGAGATGCGGCTACCAGAAAGTGAACTATGAAATTGAGGTGATCCAGAATGGCTAACTTTGGAGCTGTGGGTTAGTCCAGAACTGCAAAAGCATCTAACTTCAAGCGAAACAGAATATGGGATTTGCTTAGGGTTGAGTTTTCCACAAACAGGAGGATAGAAAACAAAAAAATGGTTCAGTTGAGCCATCAGCTGAGATAATTTATAGACCTTTCTACTGATTCGGGCCACAACCATGAAAACAATAAAAAAAGAGATAGACTACTACAACAGTAATTTGGGTTCCCTGCAGGATTTGTTCCGAGCGTATAAAATAATTTTGCATAGGAATACAAGACCAAAGTTTCAGATGAAGAACTTCTTACCTTCGGAAAATAATTAACATCAAATTGACTTTTCAGGCTCGTCAAATGAATGAACGAAGCCGTTGAAATATCACTGACGACGCTTCTTTACTGAAAATGGGGATGCTCAGCGTCAGCAATGATAAAACCCTAGGAGGATTCTACGCATTTTGCTTTTTGAGTGTCGAAATAATAATCTTATTTATATATTTTACATTTTTTTTTTTAAGTGCTCGCAAGACCGGCGGTTCTGGTTCTAGTTTCTGGAACCGGAACCAAACCGAAAAGGTCCGGTTCCGATTTCGGTTTGGAACCGTCCGGTTTCGGTTCCGATCCGGTGACAAAATCGATGCTTCCGATCGGTTTTTCGGCAAATCGCATAATTTTAAATTTTAAATTTTGAAGACCGGTTTAAAAAAAAATTTGAACATAAAAAATTAAAAAATACACCTAAAAAATTAAAAAAATACTTAAATTAAATTTATTTTTTTAAAGACTTGAACATAATTATTTTTAAAAAAAAATTTCAACTGAATTTATTTTTTGTTTAAAAAGTTTGAATATAATTTAAAAAAAAAAAAAGGGCTTGAACTTAATTTTTAAAAAAAAAAAAAAATTAAGTTGCCTACGTATCCTCTTGGGTTTAGAGGAATCAAAACCCACGTAGTTCTTACTTACCTTATACCAATTTCACACATTTTACCTTAATCGCTATTTACACCACCGGTTAATGTTCCTGTTGAGGACCCATCGTATAAATCATATAAATCTTCATTTTCTTTTGGATTTTCTTGGGCTCTTAGTTCGGCCTTGGTCTAATCATCCACGCATGATTGTGCTTCTAATGAATCGGGTGTCATACGAGATCGTGTTTCATCAAGTATGTTTCCTCCTTGACTAAAAGCTTGTTCAACCGCAACAGTAGAGACCGGAGCTGCTAAAACTTGTTTTGCAATTAAAGAAAAAATTGGAAAAGTATTTGCGTGACGACTCCACCAATCTAAAATTGAAAAATCAGTATCTGCATAATCATCACCAAACTCAAAAGAAGTGGTTAGATAATTATCAAATTCAGAAAAAGAACTGGAATCTCTTGTTCTTTTTTGTCTTTGTAGTAAAACTTGTTGAGTAACACCAATACCACTTACCCTTTGTGTTGGAAATTGTTGAATATTAGATTGAGAAGAAGTAGAAGTAGATGAACTAGAAACTTGAACAAATTCATTATATAATTGCATAATATTTTGTTTAACTTCATGCATTACTACATTTATATTAACATTATCTTCTACATCAAGATTTAATACTTCATAATAAATAGTCAAATAATCACATAAAACATCAATTTTACATCTAGGATCAAATACAATAGCAACAAGATAAAGGGGTGGTATATTTATAAAATAAGATAACCATTTTTTTTTCATTGAAAAAAATACAATCTTTTAATAAATCATCATTTTCAAATTCTTGGAGTGCACTAACAATATTAATACACATAGGTAAAAATGAATGAGATGTGGGATAATAAACCCCACTAAATTTATAGGTAACATCATTAAAAATTTTTAAAATATCTAAAATTTTTGCACAAATATCCCAATTTTGTGGATATAAATTAATATCCTCAATATTATTAGTAACAAAAAAAGCATAATAATTCTTCATAAGAAAAAGATTCGTTTAGTAATTCATATGTTAAATTCCAACGAGTTGGGACATCCCTTAGAAAACGTTTTGGTCTTTTATTATTTTCTTTACAAAATTTAGCCCACCTTTTCATCACTTGGGGATGTCCCCATAAATATGAAATAGCTTTTTTAATTGGAGAAATAAAAGATTCAAGAATTTTTAAATCATCTTGTACACATAAATTTAAAACATGGCATGTACATCTTATATGAAAAAATTTTCCACCAATATTTGGTTCACAAATATTTTTAAGTTCAATAATTGATTTAGTATTTGCAGAAGCATTATCAAATGAAATTGAAAAAAAAAATTTTGTCAACTTATATTCATCTAAAATTGAAACAATTATTCTATAAATATTATTTGCAGTATGTTTATCATCAAAAACACGAAAAGCAATAATTCTTTTTTGAATTTTCCAATCACCATCAATCCAATGACATGTAATACCCATATAAGAATGCATTTGCCAATGATCACTCCAAATATCACAACAAATTGAAACACGAATTTTTATTTGAGAAAATAAAAGCTCTAACTCTTTTTTTCCTTTATTATATAAAGAAATAATAGTTCGTTTTACAGTATTTCTTGGTACTCTTTTAGCAGAAGGATTTAAAGCTTTTTGAGAATAATTATTAAAACCTACTTTTTCACCAAAACTAAAAGATAAATGTTCCATAGAAATCATTTTTGCTAATTCTTCTTTTTGCATTTTTTCAGAATATTGAAATAAAGAAAGGTTAGAAAATGCGTACCCGGAAATTTGTGTTTGAGACCGATCAACTTCTATTTTTGTTGGATGTTTTGTCTCCAAATGCTTCCAAAATGATCCATAGCCGCCCGCTTGTTTAAATTTATAAGATTTTGCATAATAATTGCAAATTACATCGTACATTTTCTCACCTTTGAATTTTTCGTGAAATGAATGGAGAATATGTCGGAACTTTGTCTTGCTCTTCCAACAATTTGTGCTCGTTGCTGTTGCTCTTGCTCTTCTTGTAATTGCTCATTAAATTCAGATTCTTGAGTTGAAATTTCCAAATTTTCATTTGGATATCCTTCAAAATTAAATTGGTTGGGAGTGAAATTATAGATGTCGTTTGTAGGGATAGATGAATATTGTGTTTCTCCGATCTTTCCCTTGCCCTTACCCGAATTTGAGTTTCCTCCACTTGCCATTATATGATAATAAGATATAATTTAGAAAATTGAATAAAAAAAATTAGAGAGAATAATAACTTAATAAGAGAGATTGTAGAGTAGAGAAGAATAATATATAGTAGAGTGTAGTATATTGTAGAGAGAGTAAGTAGAGTGTAGTATATTGTAGAGAGAGTAAGTAGAGAGAGTTGAGATTTTTTTTGTAATGAATTTGTAAATGAAATGAGGTATTTATAATAAATCCAAAAAATCATTTTTTAAAAAATATCCTTGAAACTAGCCGTTATGTAGCCGTTTATGGCTGTTGGAAGGGGTAATTAAGAGATTTCACAACAAAATTTTTTTAAAAAAAACAAACCTGACAGTTTATAACGGCTAGAACTGTAACACCCTCCGCCCAGTCCCGAGAGACCCGACAGCGGATGCCACATTCGGTGCCGAGACACCGTCTTAACTTAACATATAAATCATAAAACTAAAATTATGAATTAGAAGTAATTGAGTATTCACAAGTTTCGCGAGTAATTTTTTTTTTGTAATAGAAATTTCATTTTATTTTCCTTGCATTTTTTTTTTTTTAAGTGTGTAAGATGAAGTGTGAACTTGTATTGTTGTGTGGGTAAGAAGGTCTGTTAAGTTATGCATGATAAAGATTATAAGTATTAAGTTGAAGTTAAATGATGAAAGTATGATATTTGTATTGAATACTTGTTAAATATGAAATGCATACATAAAATGCATGAACGTGTGTAAATGTGCCTGTGGAAGGAGTATGTAAGAATGAGTTGCTAGTATTATCTAATAAGAAAATAAATGATTCGGATTCAAGGACAATAGAATCTAGTTAATTAGAGTATTGAATTTAGTATATGTATTTGATGAAGTTACGTGATTTTGGTTAATGGAATTTATTATGACTATTGAGATAAGCATTTTTCTGGATAGAATATATATATTAATTGATGTAGTTACATAAATGATATTATAAGGTTTAAATGATGAATGATTTGATGTGCTTTGAAATAATAATGGGTGATGAGTAGTTTTCATAAGAAATAATGTTGGTGGAATGAATCATTATTTAAAGCCATTTATGAGAACTGAATTCTAATTATGAGAAATAATTAATATAACAACATAATTCACTATTCACTAATTCTCTAAATTCTCCAAAAATATTTATTACTTACTTTCTACCCATAAAAATCATGTATACATACTCCAAAAATATTAAAGAAAATATTAAACATACATAATAATTTTTTTCGGACCAAAATAATATCGACTTCCGGACCAATGGTACTATTCACAGACCGGTAACTTACTATTTCAGACACAGAAAAATGGGGCGTTACAAGAACCGCCGATTTGAACCGGTTCAAACAGCGGTTCTAACCGGACGGGGAACCGGCGGTTCCAAGACCGGTTCTCTGGAACCGCTGGTTCCAATTCTGGTTACGGTTTCGGACCGGTTCGAACCGACGGTTCCGGTTCCCGAAATCGTAATATGGCCACCTTTAGTTTGAACATGCATCCACAGGAAAATTGTATATGGACTTACCACAAACTATGCTATTTTTTCAACTTTTCACTTTTCCATAATATCTTTATATAATAATTCATATAAATAATTAATATTAATTGAATTTACTAGATAATGAAAAACTAATTGTAAGATAATTTATTCATTATGTTATATATTTAATTGCTGATGTGGTGCATTATTTTGAGAGTAAAAATCTCTAAAACTTTAGCATTTCTTTTTTTCTTGCTTTTACCTTTTTAAATGTTTGAAATTTAATTTTTTTTTAATCACTTACCGTTGATCTTTCTACCTTCTTTACGTTTCAATTTAATTTTTTAAATTTATCATTATCACAATTTTTCACCTTCTTATTTTTCGTAAACGTTTACGATTTAATTTTCTAAATTTAATAATCAAAATTTTCACCTTCTTACTTTCCTTAAACGTTTAAGATTTAATTTTTTAAATTTAATAATCATCGCTATAATTTGACGTTGATTTTAAAATACTAAAAGAAATCCATATTTCTATTATTGCCAAATCCTTCGTATTCCTATCATTTGAATAAATTGAACTTAAATTACAAAAAATCCTCTTTTCATTAGAGGATAGGTTGATTGCAGTTCTTCTTTAGATTCTCACTTTATAATAGACTAAAGAAACCCACACGAAAGTTTCTTTCAAAGAGATGGTAAAATTTTTATCTTACAACCAATCAATTTTCAAGATCAATCTCATACGGTTTAGAAATAAGAAGACAAAATGGTAAGTAGTTTTCTTCTTTTTTTTTCTCTTTTGGTTTGTTTGCTTATGATTTTTATTTTTTGTGTAAATTATCTAGATATAAGTTTTATTTTCCTTCTCGTGATAAGTTGAATATTTCCAAATCAATAATATTTGAAATCTTTAAATTCATTTTATAGTTTGTATGACTCCAGTGTCTATGTATTTTTTTTATTTTGATTTAAAATGTAAAAATTTGGGTTCACGTTGAAATTAATGGTTTTAAATTTTTAAATTATATATATTTTTTAGCAATTTAAAATTTCCAAATTTATATAGCATATATATGAAGAAAAAGTTTAAGATTATTTTTTTTGTTCACTATTCTATTTTTCTTTTTTTTTAATTTTTTAAATTTATTTCTAATTTGGTGAAAATTTAATTTGCTATTTTACTTTGTTGGTTAAAAGAAGAACATTGTGGTCTCTTATTGCTTTGTTTGTATTATTTGCTTAGTTTTATTTTTTCAATTTTATTAATATTTTGTATTTTGCTAATTTTAATTTTTTTTTTTGTAGCGATTGAAGTGTACGTGTGCAAATTCAAGATGATCTAAATATGTTTTTCTTTACGCAATAAGAATTAATTATTATGTTTTGATATATTTATTTAATTACATACTCTCTGTAACACCCTTCGCCCAGTCCCGTGAGGCCTGACGACGGATGCCACATTCGGTGCCGGAGACACCGTCTTAACTTAACATACAAATCATAAAATTAGATTATGAATTAGAAGTAATTGAGTATTCACAAGTTTAGCTAGTAATATGTTTTTGTTTTTTTTTTTTTTTAGATAATCATTTCATTTCGTTTTCATCTCTTTTTCCTCAAATTTCCTTAATTAATAAAACATCATAATTCACTATTCACTAATTATCTAAATTCTCCAAAAATATTCATTACTTACTTTCTACCCATAAAAATCATGCATACATACTCCAAAAATATTAAAGAAAATATAAAAATATATAGTAATTTTTCTGAATCAAAATAATAACGACTCCCGGACCGGTAGTACTATTCACAGACCGGTCGTACTATTCACAGACCGGTAAATCACTATCCATTTATAGTTAATTATACTCAATATCTTCCTCGGATCTAAATAAAATATTATCACCCTCTCTGTAGCATCATTCACGACCCGATAAAAAAAATATCATTTTAAGATTCGAAAATTTTGGGGCGTTACACTCTCAATCTAGTTAAATATCTAAAAGATTATAAATGAAGTATTTAAATCATTTTAAGTCATCTGCAAATTCACTTTATTTATTTTTTTTAATTTACTCAACATATTATCTCACACTTATAATTCAAATAGAAAATATAAGTATTATACAGCCGCGCGAGATTATCGCCTAGTATATATATAATCTTGAAGCAAAAAATACCTTAAAATTTCTGACTTGACGCTCTACTTTTTTTGCAGCATTTACTTTTTTTTCTTTTTTTTATAAATTTTCTATTTTTTAATGTATTTATTTCATTTGTTTTGTTGTTTTAAAATTTACAAACTATTTATTATAAATAGATATCGATATAGAGAACTTATGATTTTGAAATTTTATTTTGTTTAGTATTTTATTACAATTATCTATCTTATATGTTTTTATAGATATATAAATAAGATATCTTTTCTCTCATGTTTGATCAAAGCTCTTCCTATTTTTTTCCCTCTCTACACCAATATCCTGTTTAATTTCTATTGGAGCATCATCATTCCAGTCATCTGGCTTCACAATATGGGGACTAGGAATTTTAGCTATCTCATCCCAGTCCTCAGGCTTCTACACCAAGAATTAGTAGAGGCTCAAAATTATCCGCTGAAAGAAAATTTGGAATTTTTTAGTCTTTATTCCCTAATTCTTTTGTACTGTATAATGCTAGTAATATGTACTACACATTTAGGTGCTACGTGTATGAAGCTTGGAGGAAAGAGCTGATTTGGAATTTTTTATTTTTTATTTTTTTGGAGTTGAATAATTGATAGAAAATACAAACTATGTGTTTGAGAGGTGAGAAACTCGCATTGTTTTCTTTTCTTTTCTTTTTTATTTTTATTTTTTCCTCTCTAATAATTTTTACAATTTTATTAAAATAACTATATTTCACAATTTTGAAATTATCAATAAGTAATTTTAGGATTTTTTATTTTTCCATTACAGTACTATGGAATCACATATTCACATACCCATGAATCTCTCTCTCTCTCTTTTTTTTTTTTTTCTTTTTTTTTTTTTTGATTTGCATAACAGTTTTTTTCTCAATCCTACACTTATATATATATATATATATAAAATAAATGTAGGATTGAGAAAAAATAAGTTAAATAAATTTTCTCGTTTTAAGATATTCAATTTGCTTTACTTTGCTAGAAGGGGAGAATTGAAATAAGCCTTACTTTTATCTAATTTGCTTCATTTTAATGCTTTCTTAAAACCTGACCTTTTGGCTTTGGACTGCACATTTATATGTCTTTGTCATGTAATAGTTAAAATTTCCCTTTTATTTTATCCAAATAAAAATATATTAAAATACTTCATTTCCTAATTTTATAAATTATTTTTTATATAATAAAGAGTCCTCATTCAAAAAGAAAACAGAATGTGGGATAAGATTTTATTTTTTATATATTTAAAAGTAATATTTATCATTTGAAAATTTTTTATTTTTTCTTTTATATCTCTGTTTCATTTTTTTTATTTTTTTTCCATATGTCTTTAAATTTTTTAATATAATTAGGCTTTTGCAAATTTTAAATTATTTCTTATCTTCCATAATATTTCTGATTGCTCTCTCTTAAATTTATTTTTTAAATATATTTAAATTATATATGTTAAGTTGAACTAAAGTATTTTTATTTGGCATCAATATATATTAATATAGAAATTTTTAATTTTTCCTTTATTTTATGTGTTTTATAGAATAAATTATATTTCACTATTAAATAATTAAATTATAAATAATATTTATCTATATATTATCCATATTGAATTATTTTGAAACGTAACACTTTATCAATATTTTATTGATGATGAGATACAACGTTTAAGTTATTTGAATTATAAAATTTAACTAAAACCTAAACATGATTCATTGAATTTTATAATTATTATCTATAACACAATAATTTAATAATATATTGAAACAATCCGGAATTTTATTTTTAAAATTTTTTATTTAAAAATTTAAATAGTAAATTAAACCTAATGGGATAAAAGGACATTTTCATTTTTTTTAAAAAATGAAATGAAAAAGAATAATAAATATATTTCACTTCGTGAATTTTTTTTACAAAATTTAATACAAATACTATTTTATATATAGAAACCAAACCTAAAAATTAAATCAAACCCAAATACAAACCCATAAACCCAAATAAAATTCAAGCAAAAACCTGAAATTGAGCCAAATCTGCCCTGAATCGGACCAAACCAGCCCATAACCAATTAGAAGTGTCTAGAAGTGTAAAAATATCCATTAGGTCCTAACCTCCCTCTCTCCTTCCCGTTAACGCTGACCCCAGTAGCTCTCTCCTCCCCTAGGTCTCGTTTTTCCGGAGACGCTAGCCTTCAACCGACTGGCATGATCTCTTCCTCTCCTTAGCAGCAGCTCTAGTCACTGCTTCCCCTATCTCCAGCCTGCCAGTCTTAGCAGAAAGATGAGAGAGACAGACCCCGATTTGGTATCGCGGCCGACTTCAAGCAATTTTCGACTGCTCTTCAATTAGGTAAGCCTATTACCCTCCCTACTCACTCACTTGCAAGTTATTTTGTATAGATTGGGCGAATTATTGAAGGAATTGATCAAATGGAACTTAGGGATTTAAGGATAAAAATTTGGATTTCGTTAGATATTGACATAATTTGTAGTAGTTGGTTATAAAACTGAATCCTATATGAAATTTGCTATGTTTTGGCATATGAGTTACAAGATTCTGGAATCGTGGTACCTCCAGCCACCACGAAGGGCAGCGACGGCGGAGGCTCCGGTGATCGGAATTCCTCATAGACAATATGTTCCAATTTTTATATTGATTCTAGTTTTGCAATTAGTTTTGTACTTTGATATTGTTTAGTGCCCGAATCATTAGACGATAGAAATCGAAAATTAGGCTTCTAAGCTGTAAATATCACATAAACTTAAATTAAGGAGGGATTATATGAACTGTGTAAGCCTGGTTTGATAGTAATGCAGTAGCCAATAATTTAGAATGATTAGAAATGACAATTACTTTGATTTAAGATGTTTAGTGTTATTGATTCCAAATATAGATTATGATATAAGGATAAATATACTGTGTTTACAATTATTAGTGGGTAAAAAAAATATTTAGTGTTAATTATCGGTTAGTATAAATCGAAATATATATATATATATATATATATATATATATATATATATATATATATATATACACACACACACTTATGTAAATATTGCTGTTATGAATCCATTCCTTAGCAGTCAACGATCCTCTAATTTCATAAACTGTAAACTTCGATATGGAAAATAGAGATTTCTCTTAGAATGACAACAACTACAAGGGAATCTCCATGGCCTTTAATTGAGAGAGTTACCTTTCTATGAAAAAATCCAAAAGTTTTGGGAAATGAACCAAAGAACTCTCAAAGCTTTATTCTTAACCAAAAATCCGAGATTGAGATTAAATGAATAAATTGTTTGTAGGTTTTTCAATTAGCAATCTGGGAGTTTTTATTAAATATCAATGAATAATCACTAAGAATCAAAGAAGAAACACAAGTTTTCCTCTAATCAATAGTTCGAATTTTGAAAATGATAGAGTTTTCCCTAGCTTCTCTCAAAAAAACCCTTCCCTTTGCACTAATCCCAAAGCCTATTTATAGGCAAACAGGGGTTTGCCCTAATTTTAGGGCCTAGGCCGTAAATGCCACTAGTGAATCCTAAAATCGAGCCCTTTTTTACTGAATCGCACCAGGTGGCATGCAAAATGAGACAATACACCGGAAAGTGGACCAAGCGGACCTGAAGCGCTTGCTGGGGCCTATTTAGTTGCAAGGCGCCAAAAAATCCGAAAAAGTAAAAATGGTCAAATATATCCATTAACCCAGCCATGGACCGTCGGTTTGAGAATCAGAGCGATCGGGATTCCCGATTCAATTTTATACATAAAAAAGATTATAATCACAGAGTCATTTTAAGGTCAAAATTGAGTGTCTACAGTGCATATGCATATATTCCTTTCTCTACTGTACTGGGTGAGTAATATTGTCATTACAGTCAAAGTGATTGCTATTATCAATTCAAATTACCTTTTCATTTTTTTCTCTTACCTAACAGTAAAAAATAATTAATTATTATTTTTCATTATAGAATTGTATATAAACATTGATTTGGGGTTGAGGGTAAGAGGTTGGCGATTGAGTGATGACTTGATTTTCTTTTTGGACACCTATAAGGATCTTATAAATTTGCATTTATAAATTAGGGGCTAAGAGATTAGATTTAAGGATTGAGTTAAAGTTTATTTTGAGACTATTTTATTGTATTTTTAAGTACATAAGAAGTAGCATTATAAGTAACTTCTAGAGTAAAGAGTAATACAAATTAACTATTGTGTTTATTTTAATCTAAACAAGAACTTATACTTTAATACTCCATGTGTTCTCTTTATTTAGAAAAAACATTAAAAGCTCTTGGATTAAGAAAATTATTAAATTAAGTTTTCTCCTTAAAATGCGCTTAATTTCATCATTAATTATAGGAACAATAGCTGAAACAAAAGGTAGTCTCAAGAATTGCATTTTATTGCCTACTTGCATCACTTGGGCGTCACTTTCGACCTTCTTTATTAACTATATCTGACTTTATTAAATGGAGATGTTCTATATAAAACGTGCACAAAAACGAAAAAAATTTTGAAACTAAATTAAAGGTCAAATTTTTGAAGCTAAATTAAAGGTCAAATTTTTGAACTTATTCATTGAAGGCCACAAATTTTCAAAAATTTCAGCGAAAATAAAGGAGGGAAAACTTAAATTTTTCTCTAACTTGTTTAAAGTTGAATAATTTTTCAATTCAAATTCAAAATTAAAAGTAAAATTTGGTTTCTCTAAATTTAAATGAAATTTAGAAAGTAGTAACCAAATGCAATACATTGTGGTCAAAATTGGAGCATTTTTTTTGAGTTTACAATCAAACTCCTTGACTTCTAAACCTTAGCCATATATAAATGAAATCACACTTAATGATCTGATTCAAAAAAAATTTATTCACTTCTCCATAACATCTAAATCGGTCACACCATATCTAGAAATGGCTACTACTTTGCATCCTCCAGACTTGTAATCTTATACATAATGAAACGAAAATGGTGATGGTTGTCTACAATATGAGTCTATGAATTAATAACATTAATTCTCTTCTCAATTTGTAATCTTCTTATTTTATCTTATCAATTTATATTCTACTTACGCATTTCTAAAAATTACTTGATCTATTGTATTTGGCCTCTTAACAAGTTTTAATTTGAAAGTGGGTATTAAAATTCGAGTTCTAGTGTGACTTTGAAGGCATAATTTTTTTTTTTAAAAAAAAATGCACATTCTAGCAATATGTGTGACAACTTTACATTTTGAAAAGTGCACAACTAATAATAATAAGGCCACAAGGTGGCTTACAAAAGAGTACAACTATTATAAGGATTTGAAAATTACACAACTAAGAATAATAAGGCCACAAAATGTCTTATAAAAGTGCACAACTAATAAATTAAAAGACCACAAAGTGATTTATAGAATTTAAAAACTGTTAACTAACAAAGAGAAACAAAAGCCATTGAAAAAGTGCACAAGTACTAAAAATATGGCCACAAAATGACTTACAAAAGTACACAACTAATAATTAAAAGGCCAAAGTGACTTACAGAAGTTCACAACCATTAAATAATATGAGTAACAAAAACCATTGAAAAAGTGCACAAATACTAAAAACAAAATGTCACTAAGTAACTTACAACAGAGTACAACCATTATAAGGATTTGAAAAAAAATGCACAAGTACTAAAAACAAAAGGCCACTAAATGATTTACAAAAAAGCAAAAGATAATCCGAAAGTGCACAATTACTATCAATAAAGTCTACATTAACTTATTTATTGTCATCATTCTTACCTAGATTAGCATTAATAACAGCAAGTGTGTCCTCCATAATTTTTTCCACTGGGTTTTCTATTTCACCAAACATATAAATAGGGGTAAACTCTGTATTTATATGGTAAAATTTATAAAAATGATCATTGCTACTATAAAAAGAAATGAAAAAGTGAGTCGATAACTTGTCCCTTGAAACACGCGTGAATTAAATGCTGAGAGTATTTGTGTCTACCACTTTCCTTGATTATTGAGCTTCAATTTTAAAAATATATATATACTCCAAGAGTTTTTTAGTCTTTTTAATATGGCTTGCTATATAAAAAATACACCCAAAAATGAAAATTTCTCTAAATAAAGAGAATATAGGGAGTATTATATAGATAAAAAAAATTGAAAGATTACAAAAAATGAGTATATAATGAACATAATCAACATGCAAAACACGTCATGAAAAAAACTGGATAAAGGTATCAATAAGAATTATTAAAATGGGATAAAAAAATGATCAAATTTATTAATGAGAAATTACCACCTTAATTTGATTGGCTAATAAAATAAAATAATTAATCATTATTTATACAAAATCCTTAATCGGGATTGGTTATATTGCTTTCTTATCTAAATCCAAAATAAAAAAATTAATATTTATTATTAATATATTAATTAAATTATGAAATCTTAATATTTTATTACCGTACAACTAACCTTTAGCTAACTCTTACAGTAGAATTTTTAAAAAGTAATTTAAATAAATAAAAAAATTGCTATTTATTATTTAAATGTATTGTTATAGTTCAAATAATAAAATGCAAGACTTTCTGGTAATATCTTAATTATCAATTATTTATGAATTATAATTATAACTCAATTAGAAATTTTATTAAATTATCATTTTATTATAAATTATCAATTATATATATATATATAACTCTTATAAAAAAATTACCGAAAAAATTTATTTCTTGATTATGGGGTTTCTAATTAATTTATTTCAAATACTTTTCTCCTCATCGTTAATTCTTATTTTCAGAGGAACAATTTTACTTGAGTTATTATTATTTTTATTTTTTCACTTTTCAAATATAATGTTTTGTTTTTGCATACTATTTTAATAATTTTCTTATAATGCTCATTTATTTTATTTTACGCATTAATATATATATATATATATATATATATATATATTTCTAAATAACTTATTATTATTTTTATTTACATTAAAAAAATCAATTCAACCATGTTAAAAAAAAACGAAAAAATATAATGAGTAGCAACGTTGTTAAATATTAATATTAATAATAAAATTAATCAACCCGGACAACGCCCACTAAATTATAATATCACGCAAAAGCAGGACCGACCGCACTCCACTTCTCCACACGGACGCCGCCAACAGCCGAAGCCGGCTCTCCTCTTCTCACGTCCTACTCTTTTCTTCTCTTTTTTATGTCTTAATTCTTCAACCGTTCCTTCTGATTTCCCGAAACTAAATCCCAATTTTGTGCTGGTCCATCAAATTTTGATGAAATAGAAATGAAACTACCCTCTTTATCAGCTGGCTGAATCAAGAATCTCTGGTAGTATGAAGGGAAAAATTGGGAAGATGTAGAATGAGGAGCTGAAATTTTGAAGTGTCAGAAGGGAAAAGAAAGCATTTAGTTTTGGTTCTTTTTGTTCAGGTTCACTATGTCTGTAATTTTTTCTTTGCTTCTCTTTTCTCTGATAAATAATTCTCCTTTGTCACAAATTTATTTTCTGCAGACGAAATCTAGTAAATCTGTTATAACACTTACCTGACGGCTGTTTCGCAGTCACTTTGGGCATGGATCGGCCGTATTTAGAACTATAGATTTGAAATGGTTCAGGATTTGTAATTTGTGACCAGTCTTTGTGGGATTTTACACTTAGAAAATATATGGGTTTTTCTCTTTCTATGTTTTCTTCTTCTGTACCTATATTACTGGTTCTTGTTAATAGTGCTTTTTTTTTTTATCAATCCTTGCTAAGCTATACTGGGTAGTTAATCATTTGAGATAGTAATTTAATAAATTTTGAAGCTTGTGTTTTGTTTATATTATTTGATGATGGTTGGAGTGCTGGAATAAGTTTATATGATTATAAAGGTTGCAATTTTTGCAGGTGTCTGGTAAAGGAAGTAGAGTCTGAGGATATTCAAAGTTAACAAAAAATGGAGTCTTGCAACTGTATAGAGCCACAATGGCCAGCAGAGGAACTTTTGATGAAATACCAATATATTTCAGATTTCTTCATTGCTCTTGCTTATTTCTCCATCCCTCTAGAGCTCATCTACTTTGTTAAGAAATCTGCAGTGTTTCCTTATAGATGGGTGCTTGTGCAGTTTGGTGCTTTTATTGTTCTATGTGGGGCAACACATCTTATTAACTTATGGACTTTTACCATGCATTCGCGAACTGTGGCAATTGTGATGACTACAGCAAAAGTCTTAACTGCTGTGGTGTCATGTGCGACAGCGCTCATGCTTGTGCACATTATTCCTGACCTTTTGAGCGTCAAAACTAGAGAACTATTCTTGAAAAACAAAGCTGCAGAGCTGGATAGAGAGATGGGTCTGATCCGTACACAAGAAGAAACGGGGAGGCATGTTAGAATGTTGACTCATGAGATCAGAAGCACACTTGATAGGCATACCATTTTAAAGACCACTCTTGTTGAACTGGGTAGGACATTGGCATTGGAGGAATGTGCTTTGTGGATGCCCACCCGCACTGGTTTAGAGCTTCAACTTTCCTACACTCTCCGGCAGCAGAATCCTGTTGGTTATACTGTACCTATCCAACTTCCTGTGATTAATCAGGTATTCAGCAGCAACCGTGCTGTAAAAATATCGCCTAATTGTCCAGTGGCAAGAATACGACCTTTTACAGGAAAATATATGCCTGGAGAGGTGGTGGCCGTTCGCGTTCCCCTTCTTCATCTCTCTAATTTCCAAATTAATGACTGGCCTGAACTTTCTACAAAACGTTATGCTTTGATGGTTTTAATGCTTCCCTCAGATAGTGCAAGGCAGTGGCATGCTTATGAGTTGGAGCTTGTTGAAGTCGTTGCTGATCAGGTTTTAAGTGGCCTTATTTAAATTGTTAGCATTACCTGCATGCCATATATTTGTATATATATATATATTTTGAAATTGTACTTTTGTGCATTTTACACCATGTTTTATTCCTATTTTAGTTCATACATATTCCAACAACAAAGTATTTGACGAGTAAGTTTTATTATTTAATAAGTGTATCAATGTCATAATTGTGCATATTGCAAAATTATCCAATGTCAAAAGTAATGTCATAACTTTTTAAAGTGGTGGCTGCCCCTCTATGTGGGATCCAAGTTACATTTTGCAAAGAAAAGAAAACTAGTTCTGTATATTAACATGGCCAATGCATTCTTCTGTGTTGGACACTAGGAAATAGAAGCAGCCTGTGATGATCTACATATTTTTTAAATAGAAGGGAGAGTAGATTACATGAATGATGTAGAACAAATAGCAGAAGAAACGAAAGAAAACAAAAGAAAATAAACAAGAAGAGAATTAATTATAATAGGGATAGAAGTAGCAGAGTAGAGAGAGGAAGAAGTAAAAGAAGAGAATTTGAACAAGAAAAGGAAGAGTGAAAAAAAATCTAGAGTCAAGAATAGAAGAAACTAAGGAGAACAGGGAAGGAAAAGGGATGGGGAGGAAGAAAATATGGTAAAAGTTTCAAGTGACGCTTCTGCATCATCTATTTTGCAATCAGATGGTAGAGATGTACACATGCTGACCCTTGGACAACTAAGAACACTTGCCTCTAGCATTTTTTTTTGGCTCTACAAAGCCATTTACTGTTTGCGTGGTGTCCCATTAACATGGAAGAAACAGGTGAATGGATCATGCTATATAAAGAGCATATTATGATTTCCTGTTTCTGATTTATTTGAAATTTTATTTTTGAACCAGGTTGCTGTTGCTCTATCACATGCTGCTATCTTAGAGGAGTCAATGAGGGCAAGGGATCTTCTTATGGAGCAGAATGTGGCGCTTGATCTTGCAAGGAGGGAAGCTGAAACAGCTATCCGTGCTCGCAATGATTTCTTGGCTGTGATGAACCATGAAATGAGAACTCCAATGCATGCAATTATTGCACTTTCTTCCCTGTTGCAAGAAACTGAGCTTACACCTGAGCAGCGCTTGATGGTTGAGACAATTCTTAAGAGTAGTAACCTCTTGGCTACTCTAATAAATGATGTATTAGACCTATCGAGGCTTGAAGATGGAAGCCTTCAGCTTGATATGAGAACTTTTAATCTTCATGCTGTATTCAGGGAGGTAGGGCCTGTACAATCTTGCGAAATTGCTCTATTTGATTTTGAGCCTTATATATTTGAATTTTCAAAATTTGGGTGGCTTTGGTTACTACAGTAAGTGTCCTTTTGGCCATTGCAGGTTCTTAACTTGATTAAGCCTATTGCATCTGTTAAAAAGTTGCCTATTACATTAACTTTGGCTCCAGATTTGCCAGAATATGCCACTGGCGATGAAAAACGCCTTATGCAAACTATTTTGAATGTTGTTGGTAATGCTGTGAAGTTCTCAAAAGAAGGCAACATCTCGATCACTGCTTTTGTTGCTAAACCAGAATCTCTAAGAGATCTCCGGTTTCCTGATTTTTTTCCAGTTTCAAGTGACAATCACTTCTATTTGCGAGTACAGGTAGGTACATTTGTTCTTAATGAATTCTTCTGTCTTGAAATCTGAGCCTAATGTTTGAAGTTGATATATATGGCTGTTATCTTCTGGCATAGGTAAAAGATGAAGGGCTAGGAATAAACCCCCAAGATATTCCCAAATTATTTACTAAATTCGCACAAAGTCAATCTTTGGCAACCAGAAATTCTAGTGGCAGTGGACTCGGCCTTGCAATTTGTAAAAGGTAGTTTTTTAATCTATTTATTCCTTGTTTTTCACTGAATTGTTTAGACAATTACTATTTTAGTTGTTAGGTGATCAGTTTTTAAGCACACTTGTGGTTTGGTTTTCTCATTTATAAAATAATCTGCTTGGCAGGTTTGCATGTGCTGGATGTTAATGAAATGCATTGATATATTACCCTTTTATGCTTGCAGGTTTGTAAATCTTATGGAAGGACACATCTGGATAGAAAGTGAAGGTCTTGGCAAGGGATGCACTGCTATCTTCGTGGTAAAACTTGGGATTCTTGAGCGTTCAAATGATGCTAAGCATCCTTACATGCCAAAAGCGTTGTCAAATCATGGACAAACAGCTTTCCCTGGGCTTAAAGTTATTGTAATGGATGATAACGGGTCAGTATCATTGCCATCTTATCATACCATATATTACTAGCTCATGCTTTAATCATGATTGAATAATCTTAAGACTAGCCTGTGGTTTATTTGTTTCTTTTGCAATGACGGAAAATAATAAGGGAATGGAAAAAGCAGATGTCAAATGGGGTCATGGTAATTTGGAGAGGGGGAGGTAAGAGAGAGATTCTCAGGAAAATTGCAGAGCTTGAGGATATATAAAAGCATCTTAGGCGTAAATATATGGAGCACCTTCAAATTGGGGGTGGAGGGGGGGGGGGGGGGAAGAGAGAGAGAGAGAACTGTCTGTTCATGGTTTCAGGCACCCCAGACTATAACAGAATAAGCTGGCAGGCTGGTTCCTGCCAGTTTCTGACCAAAGTTTTTTTCTAGAAGAAATCCTGTTTGAAATTAAGTTTGTTTGGCCTAACCATTAATTTCAATCCGAACTTTTTGAGTATTTGCAATTTCACTTTAAACTGACCTTTGTACCTTGGCATTCTGAACTTATTAACTTAGTTGCAAGCCTAATTTACTTTTAGAGTGCAATTGCATCCTAAAAGCGAATTATAGCACTCTAAACTTATTGATATGTTGCAATTGCACTCTAGAAACAGATTAAGGTTACGCCAATGTTGCACCGGAATGGAAACGCCGTGGAAATGCGGAAACGGACACAGGGAAGCGGTATTTTTAAAAATATAAGAAACAGAAATGTGAGGGAAACAAGTAAATATGAAAAATATAGGGTTATATTTATAAATAAAAAAATTATAAGTGTCATGCTCGTAAAAAATATATGTTTTATAAATTTGTATTTATTTATGCATTTATTTTAATTAGAGAAATGAGTTTTTGAGAGTTTCCAATTTACAGAAATGTATTTGGAGAGCGGAAACATGTTTCCAAATTACTCAATTTATGGAAACGGCAGCCCTGAAACGTTTCCAAGGAGTTTCCAAGCGTTTCCTTGCAAGAAACGTTTCCGAAACGCGAAAACAACAGCCAAAGGAAGTTTTCGTGCAACATAGGGTAATGCTTTTGATTAAGATAATTTACAAGTGGACACCATAAAAGCAAATGCAAAATGGACCGTTTGAATTAAAGCGATTTTAAGTGCAACCATGTATAAGTTTTACTAGTTCCAGCCAGTTTTTTATGGGGGTTGCAAGGCTAGTCCAATGAATGTGTATGTCGAAATATAGTTGGATGTAAGGGTGGCCAAAATCCGGTTTTCGGAACCAGAATTGTCGGTTCCGAACCGGTCTGAACCGGAACCAAAACCGGTGGGAACTGGAACCGGTCGAACCGGTTCGGTTCCGGTTCCACCAGTTATGGAACCTTGAACCGGCGGTTCCAGTTCCAGTTGGAACAGACGGTTCTAATTCCGGTCGGAATCGTCCAAAACCGGTCGGAAAACCGGTTGGAGAACCGGCCAGAACCGTCGATTTTGTAACAGTTAAGGAACCGGAACCGTTCGGTTCCAAACCGAAACCAGAACCGAAAATTTTCGGTTCGGTACCGGTTCTGGAGCCGTGGCCATGTCTGGTTGGATGTAGCCAATTTTAGTTTCATTTGGAACAGTGGTCTCGAAGTTTTGGTTTGGTTGGGTTTACAGCCAGTTTGGCCCTCAGGCGCAACCTTAAGAGAGGGTGAGAGAGAAAGGGTTGCAGTGGCACCACATATGTTGAAGGCACATTCCTGGGCTCAAGGTGCCTCCAGGTGCAACTAGGGTGGCCATGTTTGCCCTATTTTGGCCCTAAGGAGAGAGAGAGAGAGAGAGAGAGAGAGAGAGGAGAGGGGGGGGGGGGTGGTTAACAGCTAGTTTGGCCCTCAGGTGTAACCTTAGGAGAGAGTGTGTGTGAGAGAGAGAGAGAGGGGTGCAGTGGCACCACATATGTTAAAGGCACATTCCTGGGCTCAAGGTGCCACCAGGTGCAACTAGGATGGCCATGTTTGCCCTCTTTTGGCCCTAAGTAGAGAGAGAGAGAGAGAGAGAGAGAATGAGAGAGAACCAGGTGCAACTATGGTGGCCATGTTTCCCCTATTTTGGCCCTAGGGAGAGAGAGAGAGAGAGAGAGAGAGAGAGAGAGAGAGAGAGCAGGCTGCAGTGGCACCACATATGTTACAAGCATATTCCTGGGCTCAAGGTGCCACCAGGTGCAACATGTTTGCCCTAGTTTGGCCCTAGGGAGAGAGAGGGAGAGAGAGAGAGAGAGAGAAGGTTGCGGTGACACCGCATGTTAAAGGCACATTCTTGGGCTGAAGGAGCCACCAGGTGCAACTAGGGTGGTCATGAATTTCACATTCCCTGTAATTCACAGCCAACTGTTATGATGTGTTGGTTCATCTCTGGATTATCTAGGAAAGATACAGACAAATCTAAATTTCTCTTGCTATCAATTCATTTGCTCATAAACAATAAAGAAAAGAGATAGTAGCCTTGGGAAGGGTTATGTTAGAGGATGAAGTGGGAATCAAGAAGAAAGAGACACAAGCACTCATCTTGTTTCAAACTTCATCATGTGTTCCATAGTGTTAAATATTGGCTAATACGTTATGTATCAGCTGCTTCGTAATGGTTTTGAATATTTTCGGTGTTGGTATCCAGAATTTGGAAGCACATGAGAATAGTCTGTTACTGCGATGATTTCACTGGTATGAATGGTTCAAGTTGAGACAACCAAGGAACAAAAAATTAGGTATGGAAAAGGAGAAAATTAGAGAGAGAGACAAAATAGAAGGGATTCAGAAATGAACAACCAAATTTTACAAAATAGAAAATATTGCTTTCTTTTCTCCCCTAAAAACTTCCTTTCCCCCTTCCAACGCCCAGGTAACTCTTCAAAATTTCAGCTCTTTTCATTTTAAACCTTTGTACTTTATATAACTTCAAACTGCCATGGATTCTTGAATTACCCAGCTAACAGGATGGTTATTTCATTCTTTTTTCATCAAAATTTGATGAATTGTAAAAAAATTGGGATTTGGATTTGGAGAAATCAGAAGGAATGGTTGATGAATTGAGATATGGAAAACAAAAGGACAAAATAAAGTCTGGAGAAGAGGAGCTGGCTCTGGTTGTGGCTGTGGCTCCGGCCTCGTTGAGAAGAGTTGGCTTAGTTTCTGCATGATGATATAAACAGGTTAGGAGAGTTTTTGTACTCCTGTCCAAAAAGGCTGTCCATTATCCTTTTCTGGAAGTCCCAAAATACATGCCGATCTCCACAAAGTCAAAGATTAACATTCTGTTTGAAAAGAAGAGGAATCAAAATAATGAAGGAAAATAATGATGAATTGTTAATTTTCTTTGCAGTGTTGTTTTCCACCCTTGTGTTTGGATAATGAAGGAAAGAAAATAAATTTATTTTCCTTTGTTTGGAAAAGATAAAATTTTAAGGGAAAAAATTGTTAATATTGATATCTTATCATTTTAACCTCACTTATTATGTTAGAGGACTTTCATGATCGTATACTTTAATATTTAGTTAAAAGTAGTTTGGATATTTGGGTAATTGCATAAAAATTAGAGAAACTTCAACATTCCACCATTATTTTCTCTCCCAAACGGAGAGATTTTATTTATGTGAGATAGGGAGGAAAATAAGTTAATTTTTCATTCTTTTCCAAGCAAGGTAAAATTGTTTTCATAGTTATTTTTCTCAGTTATTTTGATTCCTTCAAAAAAATACCTCTATCCAAATATTGTAATAGAATTAGTCTCCTATTTACCCTTTAAAATTCTTCAATTTGAAAGGTAGATTCATTATGACATGAAGGATATATAAGGGGTAAATTAAGGATATAAGATAGCATTTATTATATTTTCTTACACAAAGAAAAGAATAAAAGGTGACAATTTTTGGGTATTGAGGGAGTAGCTTTTATCCGGTTGACTTTTTATCCCATGTGTTATGTAGTTTTAGATGGTCTTTTCTTTTGTTGTTAGTTTAGTCAATGGCTCCAGGTTTTCTTTTAAAAGTTTCATATTAATTAGTGAATCTTAAAGGTGATGAACTATTTGCATAATTTGAAATTCTGCATTAAATAAATCTGATATTTTCTACAATTAAATAATGAAAGGTTTCAGTTTTAGAAATATAAAAGAGATCTTAAAACAAAAGCAAGATTTCAAGTTAACAACTTATATAACTAGTTTCAGAATTACTTCTTGTATATATACGGATTACTATTAGAAACGTGCACTCTCTAATAAATAATTTTTTGTATTCCATTTAGTATTATTATGATTTTTTTTATAAAAAAAATTCACCATGGCTTTGGCCAAAACTGTTACATTTTGGCTGCAATATATTGACATTTCTACAACACAACTGCAACACAGGTTGTGGCAACTGAGGCAGCTGGGGCAGGTGGAAACTCTTTTGCTTAAATTGTAAACTTCTTGGATCTCCGTTGATCTATGTTAGTTAGAGCTTGAATGAGTAGCTATATTTGATGTTTCCAAATGCAATTACCTTAATGGGGAATCAATAGTTGCTTCCTTAACAGGAATCATGTGGCTAAAGGATAACCTTTTCTTAAGGTGTCCAGGTCAGAAGATATCTTTTGTGGTATGACAGTTGGGACAGTTGGCAGTTTGAATGCAATATATTGCTGTATATACACTAAAATGATAAAATGCAGCTTATATACTATATGTTGGCTTTCATATCTGAAGTGCAGAAAATGATCTTGAAGTAAATTAACCGGACTTCAACATGTTTACTTTTGTACAGGGTTAGCAGGATGGTAACTAAGGGACTTCTTGTGCACTTGGGGTGTGATGTGACAACAGTGAGCTCCAGTGATGAATGCTTACGAGTAGTTTCTCAGGATTACAAGGTGGTTTTTATGGATGTATGCATGCCTGATGGCTTTGATGTTGCTATCCGAATACACGAAAAATTTACAAAACGTCATGAAAGGCCATTAATAGTGGCACTTACTGGAAACACAAACAAAGTGACAAAGGAAAACTGCATGAGGGTTGGTATGGATGGTGTAATACTGAAACCTGTTTCTGTTGACAAGATGAGAGGTGTTCTGTCAGATATTCTGGAGCACCGTGTTCTATTCGATGCAATGTAAGAAAAAAATAGAGATGTTGTACATACTTGAGTTTGGGAGAGCATTGATTGCAGTGGAGATATCATGCCAGGCTAGAGCGAAAGGATTGTCGAAAGCCAATCCTTGTATCCTTTGTGCAACTAGTTATGAAACCCAGATGGAACAAATAATTCCGAGCTTGCTGAGATCCGATTGTTGTTTGAAAATGAATTTATTGTTCATTAAATTGTAAAACGGAGTACTCCACATAATATTAAAATTAAGTTTACCTTTTACAGTATTACTACCTTCAATGAAATCTCTATATACGTCAACATTCAAGCCATATCCTCAAGTTACAGTTGTAGATGCTATTTGGACCATATGTGGTTCCAAGGAATCAAAGATTGAATATTTATGCAAACATAGATTATCGTGTTGGACAGCTTCAGCCTTCAGCTGGTATTTTGACTACGGAAAAATATGACATTTCTAAAATTTGTTAGACAAAATAACTCTCTCGAGAAATGGTGGGCTCAGATAGGAGCAAAGAAGCTATCGGTTTCAATCATCAATTGGTTCTCAGGGACATTGAGAATTTGTTGTCTTTGCATTTACATTGTTTGTACATCATATATTTATTTTTTACTAGTAATTTATTTTTTATTTATAATATAATAATATTTCGAACTTATAAGTAATTTGAATTAGATTTAAAATTATTTGTATAAACTAAAAAATCTATCTTTTAATCTTCTTATAATATAATTATTCTTTGAAAATTTTTATAAGTAACCAATTAAGAAGATGTATAAATATGATCAATACTTACTAATTTAATTATTTAACATTTTTATACAGCCTTAATAATTTATTACAATTTAAATATGTCCATGATATATTTTGTTTTCCACTTAACATGAAAATTACTTCCTAATTACTATATTTTGATTTTTTCTATTTAATTCATTGCTAAAACGATTAATCCTTTTTATTTTCTCGTACATACTGATCAGCAATAATAATAATAATAATAATAATAATAATAATGTCAACAAATATTGTAAAATCTCTAATTATTTTTATCCAATTATTTCCACATTCGTACTTTTATATATTGTTCCAGATTATATAATTATAGAATTATAAATGTAGATAGATTTTCTTTTTATTGAAAAGAAAGTATATATAAAATTACGGATATGTATATATCTAAAATTTATTTTTAAAAAATATATACCAATCAAATTATATAAATATAAAGAGAAAAAAATATTATAATAAACAGAAATTTACCTTTTTTTTTTCTTTTCTGTATTTGTTTTCTAAATAAAATATTTTAATAACAATCAAATAATAAAATTAAATATTTTAAAATTAAAAATTTCTAAAGGATCAATTACCTGTATGTATTTATTAATATATCCAATCAAATTATATAAAAGTTGTTTCATTCTCCTCCACAAAGGCTTCTATAAATGGATTAGCAGCGGAATTTTCATTCGTTGCTAAAGTTTTAACCTAAACTGCGCGCACTGTATATCCTTTGGTGCACCTGCTCTTCCTTTTCTCCTCTCTTTTCTTCCCCTTTTATTTTATATTTTATTAATAAAAATTTAAATCTTATTTGGATTATAAGACTAATATTTGCCAAGATAATTTTTTAGTTTGCAGCATTTCGATAAGGTAGCCATGGAAATTTCAATATTCAAATTATAATATGTTAAACCATAGTATTTTTACATGTATTGGAATTCCAACATGATAATATTATATAATTTTAATTAACCAATAAAATTAAAAGTTTCTTAATTAGAGTGAGACTAAATGGTCTTGAATGATATTTTTTAATCAAACAATAAAATTAAAAGTTTTCTAATAATTAGAAAATGACTAAATTATTCTTAATGATATTTTTAATCGATCAATAAAATTAAAAGTTTATAGGGGCATTTTAGAAACTCAATATTCCCCTTCGTACTTTTATATATAGTAGAGATTGTATACATATTCTACGTTTTAGTATATTAGTCTTTTTTATATCATTCCTCACTTTTACTTATTATTTATACTCATTTTTATTTTTTATATTAAATATTGATTATAATTTTTATTTTATATTATTTATATTTTTATTATATCATTATTTATCTAAAATTCAATATAACTGTATATGTACAATTTTACGATATCAATCAATAAATACGTTTTAATATATATAGGTACATAGATATAATAATAAAATATTATATATATTTTTAAAATTAAAACTTTCAACTGTTCGTCATCCTACATACACAAGTTCAATTTATTTAAAAAAATTTTAAAAAGTAAAAATTTAAAATTTTGAAATGCTTAATTACATATATATTCTATTTGAAAATTTATTGTTTAAAAAAATATATCCAATTCTCTTTTTATATATATATATATATATATATATATATATATATATCCAATCAAATTATAAAAAAAAGAAAAAAATAATATTATAAAAGAATTTAATTTTTTGTTTATTTATTCTCTTCTAAATAGAATATTTTAAATTATAATAAGAACATAATCAAATATTTAAAAATATATTTTAATTTTTTATAACGTGCGTTGCATGTTTCTGTTGCGTATTTAATACTCGTAGTTTATACTTGTTTATTTTCATATACAATATTAACTATTTATTATAATTTCTCTCTTATATTGTGTGTATCCTTTTACTATTAGAACTTCATTTCTTTATTGTGGATGCATAAATAGTTAAAAATAAGTTAAATATTTTAATCAAGTTAAATCTATTTGAATTTAGGCAATTTATATTTAAGATCATTGATTTTAATAATTTCTATACCTTTTAAGTTTAAAAATTTTTTATAGAGTTTATCAATTTTAAAAAATTAATTCAAATGTAATCAATTTAATAAATAAAAAATCTAAACTCCAGTGAACTTTTGCTATACTAAATATATAAAAAAATTATATATAAATTATATAAAATTCATTTAAACCAAATAAGATTCATATAAAATTGTTAATGTTTTATAGAATTTATGAATAATTATAAAATTTTAATATTTTTACATGTTTGACTAAATAAGAAAATCATTGTATATGATATTATAAATAAATTTTGCTGAACAATCAAGTGATTTTACTTGATAAAATGAAGGATAACTTTTAAAACTAATTATAGATAGGTGAGCATAAACTATCACCTTAATTTGAAATCACACCAAATTATATCAAAATTAAAGTGAATTTTCAAAATGAAAATAGTCTCAAATTATATATAGTTCAAAATCTAATTAGTTCAATCGGTTTTAGGCTGATTTATTTAAGCCTTACACTAAAACAAAAATAAAAAAAAATTCAGTTTATCCATGCAAACTAAATACCACCCTAAATCAATTTTACCTTATGTTTTAACACCCTTAAAATTAGAAAACAATCCCTAAAATTACAATGGGATATAAGTTTTCTTTTTTTGGGGAAATCTTAGACCATTAATTAATATAATTGTCACGACCCGATTCCATGGGCCGGACCGGCACTAGGGCCCAGGTAAGCTTAAAGCTCCCGAGCCCCGTAGTAAGCCTGAAACACTAAAAATTTATTATCTCAATAAAATTTTAAACATTTACAAATCGCCCTGCTTACAATACACTATATTTATAATATAGGCTCACGAAATTATTTCATCTATAATAATACACGACTTAAAATTATACAAATCCTATAACTGCGGAGTTCACTAACAGATCTATACAGATAAACCTTCGGACATTTATCTATTTAATAGATCAATACTAAAATTAGAGAATTTCTTTTTAACAGTGAAAGAGCAGAGTTATAGCTGGGATTTAGAAAATGCTACTTCCTGAAAGATTTAAACAAAAGAGATGTGAGTTTATTAATGAATAATAATTATTGCACAACACATGCATTCACACAAATGTATAAATATATCAATCTAGTCATCCGACTAGCTATATGCTCACACAGACAGTCACACAAATGGCATATCACCAGCACTCACAATTATTAACATCTTCATATAATCACATCACGTGGAAATTGGTCAGTGGAGTCACCGAACCCCCGATGAGCCGTCCTCCCACATGGCTCATCCTCTCACGTGTGCACCAGGGAGCCGATTCCCCATACTGGCCGACCGGTCTAATCCTCACTTGACCAGCCCTCTTATTATTTTTCCATTCTCTCTTTTCTTTTCCATACCAACAGAAGGCAACCCGGTCGTCTCCATCAAATCTAGATCATCAGGCGCTCACAAAAGGAGGCCACCCTGCGGGCTGCGATCAAATCTAGATTATCAGGTGCGCCCAATAAAGAAGCCAACCTGTGGTTTTCCATATCATACGGATCAGAACAGTAGGTGCACACGGGGGCGCCGATCTCCCATTTACCCGGCTAACAGAAATCAGAATCAGGATCCATATAACAGTAACAGTCTCACAAACCCATGGTGACCCACTTCATCCCAACTCCACACAAACAAAGCATAGTATTATCACAACACAACTAATCAAACATTACAATTAGATGCAGACATAATGATCCATTGAATATCGTAATGCAATGCACAATTAGACATCCATTTCTCAAATGCAATTAAATAATTAAATAAATACTATTAACAATAAACAATAACGATAAAATAAATGATAATAATAATAAACAATAACAATAAAAATAAATAAATAATTAAATAGCTAAATGAATAATAAAGATAATAAATAAATAATTAGAGCACTCTATTTATTATGTGTTAAGTTATAGAATTATTCTAAATAAACTTATTAATTATGTCATTAATTAAAACTAAACTAAGTTCTAGCGGAATTTCGGCAGCACCTCCCCTAAAAATTGGACTATCTACCTGCTCAAATATCACAATATTAATATATATTTATCAATCATTGCACACAGCCCATCCGTCGGGCAATCAATCACTTTAAATCCCATCCTCCTTCCAAAACAACAATATCAACACTCAACCATTAATTTACAACAATCATGTTCCAGTGATAATAGCAATCATTCTTTACTTTATATAATTATAACTAGCTTCAATAGCTAATTACCAAACAAATGAAAGCTTTAATACATATATAATTGAATAAAACTTACATCATTATGTTAATTTCAATTGTCTTCATTTGATAGTTTTATATTGTCTAACTATTATAGTACTCTTTATCAAGCTTTCATTTCTTCATTCTTGCTTACAGTAACAATCCACAACAAGTTATGAGGAGCACAATTATTCCAACAATATAAACTTGGTTCAATCAAAAAAATCCATGATTTTCTATAGCTAGAAGCTGCCATTATATCAAAGAAACCTTGAGTTATTGATTAAACTCATACATCATATGCTACTTAACCCATTTTCCACCAAAAACTTAATTTATAACTTCCTTTGCATTATACCGCAATAATTGTTCAAGCTAATTAGTTAAAATGGCACGCTGCCATTTCAGGTTTCGCAATTCTTCCGTCATTTCAGTTTATAGCTCATGTAATTTATTTGACAATGGTTTAAACTAATTTGCAATTACGTTATTTTAAAATTCTAAACCAACCAACTAAACATATCATGCTATCGCAGTTACCGCAAGCTAATCAATTTAATTTATTTAAAAAAAAACTAAAAATGTTCTATATAACCTAATTTCTTGTTATTCAAATTAATTTACTTAATTACTCTATTAAATTCATTAGTTAATTAATTCGAAATCTATACAAAAAAATTGAGAATTGAGTCTTAGAACATACCGAATGAAAATCGGATGACGAATCCACAATCCAGGCGAGGAGAGGAAGATTCTGTCCATTGGGCCTCGCCGGAGGCTCGCCGGAGCGCCGCCGTCTACCGCCGTTCACGGTGGCCGGAAATCATCGCTGCCCAGAAACATGCAATTTGTACACCCCTAGAATCGAAATTTCACCAAGGACACAAGTCCATGCTCCGTTTGTTGAGTCGGTGGCCCATTTGGCCTAAACCGATGCCACCCGAAGCTTGGCGCCGCCGTCAATGGTGATTTCACCACCGAAGCCTGATCGTCGGAACTGAAGGGAGGAAGACACGCGCAAGACCAAGAGGAGTCGATTAGAGGTCTCCTCGCTGGCTGTGTCCGCCGGAAACGGCGAGAATCGCCGGAAATGGCTTTGCATGGTGTCGCGCTGCTTCTAACGCGATTTCTTCTCGTTTCAAGCACTGTTTCCGCAAAACGAGACTACAAATGGCTTCCTTTCTTTGTGCTCTTCAATTTAGAGCTATGGCTTGCCGATTTTGGTGGCCGGAGGCCGGAGGACGGAGAAGAGACAGAGAAGAACGCGCGGAGAAGAAGAAGAAGAGAAAGAAAATAAGAAGAAAGGCGGTTTCTAGCAATTTCTAGGCCATTCCGGTTCGATTCAAACCGGTTTGGTCCAAGTCAATGGTTTGACCCGATTTAATTTGGTTTGCAGAAAATTCAAGCTAGTTTTTGACAAAATCAATTTGATTTCTAGGTTTGATTTATTTCGATTGTTTTAGTTAGGTTCCGTAACTTTTTTTTTTTTTCCATTTACTCAATAATAATAATAAAATATTAATAGTAACACTATTTGATTTTAGGATAATTAATTTGTATATATTCCTAATAGGTTAAATTACGAGGTTTCGTATTATTTCTCAAAAATTTAACCGTTCTCAAATTGAAAATTCCGATGATATATTTGGGCTTAGGCCCAACTCGCAACCTTGGGCTCCAATTGAAATTGTTTAGTATTTATAGCCCATATAGTTGAAAATCGAGATTTTTGATTTAATAAAAATTCGAAAGTTTCGAAAATAAAAATTCGGGGTATTTCAATAATATTTTTAATTAATCTAATAATAATATTTTTTGAACATATTGAATAACTCCAACTAAGTGCAAAATAGGCAACATATATTGTATAATTCCTTTCTACTTATTATTTATCATGGTTCTGAGAACTGAACCATCTGATCGATTTAACTGAAAACTGATCTGAAGTCCGGTCCGGGTTGCATACTTATCGGATGATTAACGAACCGGATAAAAATCCATGCAAATAGGTAAAAATCGGTGAACCGGACCGGTATATACTACGGTTCGATTCAAATAAATTTACAGAACCCAATATATTGTACACACTGTTCTCTAAAAACGTGTTATTAGTATTTATAAATTTTTATATTTTTACTTGTAAAAATATATTTCAAAATATTATATTTAAAATTCCGGCTGAACCATATTGCACCCGGTCGAATCCTTCAGTTCAGTGAACTCCTGTCTCTACCGGTTCATTGTCCTGTCCGGTTCTCAAAACATTGCTATTTATCATTCTCTTCCTCACTTTATTCTTGGTTATCCGATATAGGATAAATGGTTTAAACATGTGTATATATATTTCACATAAATATATTCAAGAGAAAATTAAAAGAAATATCAAATTTCACATAAAGTATTAGATCAATTAAATGTTTATTATTCTAATTATTGTATAAGATTTTTTTACTTTTATTGCCATAATCTGATTATTTCTAAGAGCATTAGAAAAGAAAAATATTACATATTCTTTTCTATAATAAAAAAAAGATAATATTGGGTAGCTATTTTTTTATTTTAGATAATCGTCTATAAGAAAAAGAAAGTGAAGAAAAAAAATTAATTAAATATTTTCATATACACCACTTTATCATGAAATTAAATATTTATATCAGAATATTTATCCAATCAGATCATATAAATATAAAGAAAAAAAGAATATTAATAAAAAAATGTTTTTTTTCTATTTTTATCTCCCTCCTAAATA